>NW_014569242.1:0-11674 GCF_000743755.1 Blastocystis sp. subtype 4
TAAGAACCTTCGAAATAGGACGGAAGTTCTCAGCCATAACAACAGAAATTAGAGCAAGAATGAGTACAATAGACACTTTCATTATCAAATGACTACAAAAGAAATATTGATGAACATCAGGGGATTATCCACGGCATTTCCTTGTATTGGTGATCATTTTAAAATTCCCGTGATTTTCGCCTCATTATATATTTTATCCAATCATTCCATGAATTAGTCTTTTGTTCTCCAATAATAACCATCGAGTAAAGGAGTCCCAATCCAGGGGGTAGAATTCCATCGGCAATCATTCCCTCCTAGATTATAGTGAATCGTCCCCATAACTGTGTTCCTATACTATTTACTAAAGGTGGATAGTTTGTATGGAAATGGGAGTATTAAAGGGTTGGTATTCAAATGGAACCACCAAAAGAGTTTGCGAAAAGATCTTCACTAGGATCTACGTCCACAAGCACAGAAGTACTAGTTATTGTTTCTATGGCCATAAAGATACACGAGAAAGTTTCCTTTTCATTTCCACATAAATGCTTTGCATGACTAGGATCTTCCCTTTTTTACTCATATTCGTTGTTGTTTTATCATCACCTATCCTTCGACCCAATTTATATTTCGGAACACGAACTGCTCATGAAGCCTCACATCTTGTGCTTATTTGCAGTAATTATAATGAATAGACAGGAATTATGTGGTTTGAAGGCTCTCGCCTAGATAGTATTCGTCATGAATGTAAGCACCAGGATGATATTAAGAGGTGGGGATGGACAGAATTTGAAGAGGATACGTATGGAAAGCAAAGTTTAAGAGATGTTCATAACCATTTAAAGCTGGATATGGTCTATTTAAAAGAGGGTGATGACTGGGTTCTTCAGGTGAATGGAACTGCCATTCGTGAGGAAAGGGTTCCTCGAAATGTCTCTATTGTTGTTTATTTGTCCGTGAATGGGAGAAACGGAACGTTATCGCTTCCAGTGTTGTCAGGAAAAGAAAAGAGTATGGTGTGTTGCTACATTTCTTGTTGATTCATAGGGATATAAGGGTCCTATCGACATTCCATTCTATTCAGATGATTATGGGTATGGAAGATTCATTTTACGCGAGGATGCACTCAATCAATCCCCGACAAATCTCAATCATCCCTTTTCTGCACTTCATATCAATACAGGTATTATTAATGACGATACTCGGCTCAAGAATTCATTCTGGTATGCCTCCAAACGTGCCTCAGAGCCTTGGCGTGATGCTAAGTAGGAGTTTCATTATGGGAGTGAATGGAAGTATAGTAAAGAATCTCTTTTCAGAAACTCTCCAAACATGGATGACATCATGGAGAACAAAATTAAATATATATCGGATGAACCATCCATCAGATGATCTCCCCATTGTTACCAAGCAACAGTTGGATCGACCTCTTCAACCTCTACTTCCTAATACTATCGCAGCTGATGCTACCTTTGTCGCTGTACAACGTGTATTTCAGCTTCCCTTTTCTCTTCGTCTCTATTTAGTGAAGGAGAGTCCAATTCAGGCCTCTGGTTTCTGGAGTTCGTTTACTTCGTCTCTTTCTCACTCACTCCGTCTCACTCATACTTCCGCTCTATCTTCTGCTACTCCGGAATCACTCCAGATCCGTTCTGCTGTCAGTAGTGAATCCTTCCAACAGAGGTTTAATCGTATTTTCGATCTCTCGTCCTTCTCCATTCGTCAGCAACAGGCTGCACAAGCTGCCATCAGCAATCTTGTTGGAAGTATCAGCTTTTTCGCTGGAGAGACCGTTCAAATTGGATCAGATGGACAACGAGTACCTGGACGTTATGGAACACTCTTCACTGCTATCCCTGGAAGATCCTATTTCCCGCGGGGATTTGTATGGGATGAGGGGTTCCATCAATTGGTAGTGAGTGAATGGAATACCACACTCACACTTCAGATTCTGCGGAGCTGGTTGAATCGGATGGAAGAGAGTGTAGTTATTGGAATGAGAGAATGACTTGTAGGGATACATTGAGCGTGAACAGATTCTGGGCAGTGAGGCAAGAGCCCAAGTTCCAGACGCTTTCGTGGCGCAAGATCCAATGATTGCAAATCCACCGACATTGCTTCTTCCTATCCGTAAGCTGGCAAAACAGTTGAAAATGTCTGAATCCTATGTTGTTGAAATGAATGGAGAGTCTCAAGCCATGGATACAACACAAACTGCTATTGGTACCTTCCTTGTTGAATCATTGCCTCGTCTTCAGCAGTGGATTCATTACATCATGAAGACACAATCCAGTAGTCTTCGTCATAGTTATCATTGGTATGGGCGCAACGACAAGCATTGTCTTGCATCAGGTTTTGATGACTTTCCTCGTCATTCAATCCTCTCAAATATGGAAGGACATGTGGATTTGTTGGCCTGGCTTGTCTATTCATTGAAGACATTAGCAGAGTTACAAGAATTAGTTGATCCTGAGTCAGAGAGTCTGCAACAGTTACGAAACCAAGCAGAAGAGCTTCAGAATCATCTGCTGAATGAGTATTGGGATGCTTCTGTTGGGTTCTTTGGAGACTTAGGAATGATTCGCTCAGGTGAGCAACAAGTTATTGGATTTGAGACTCATGTGGGTTATGTTGGGTTGTTACCATTCGCTTTGCAATTGCTGGAGTCATCAGATCCACGAATCGAGAAGATTTTGGATGCAATCGAAGACCCTGAACAAGTAATGAAAGAGAGAATGAATTGATACGTAGTTATGGTCAAAATATGGATTACGATCATTATCAAAACGAGATATGTTATTTGGACAGGAAGAGGATTATTGGAGAGGAAAAGTCTGGCTTAATATCAACTATCTTGTATTACAAGCACTTAAACAGAAGTATTCAGTAGAAGGACCATTTTCAGATCGATGTAGTGAGGTGTATAAGAGGTTGAGAGAGAATCTGATATCTAATGTGATTCGACAAGTAGGAGAGGAGGACTGGATTTGAGCATAGTACAAAGCGACTGGCTTCTTCTGGGAAAATTATAGTTCGATAGATGGGAAAGGAACAGGAGTTCATCCTTTTACTGGATGGACAACATTGATTGTACTAATAATGAGTGAGAAGTATGACTGATTTGTTTGTTTCACTATGAAAGTCTTTAACTAACATGGAATGTTACAGTAATCTTATATACTTGTATTCCTGTCTTTGTTGCTAGGAGATGAATAGGAGATTGAATTGGTAGAATGACCTGATCATTAATTGAATCTGAGATATCTATTGTAATGTCATTAGTTGCCATCTCATTAACTTGAACCAAGTGAATGCATCCATCACTAACTACACTCACGAGCAACTGATTCCAATTCAATCGAAGGAGAGAAGGATGAATAGGCATTGTAGCGGGAATCGACACCTGCTTCTTTTTTTCATCTATTGATCATCATCCAATTCAAATTCGACAGTTCCACATCATATTCTGATTTGTACCAGAAATCAAATCAACTCCTTCACATCCCGAAATCCCAAACAAAATATCTTCGTCCTCCTGAATCACTGTGGCTGGACCCCACCAAGTATCATTCTTAGTTGATTGGGACCATTTTCCAGTACGTGTCCATGAATCAGACACATCAGCATAATTCAAGACTTGATTCCGGAAAGTATCACTGGAAGAGCCATGTTGTGTTGTGTATAGTACATTGTGAGGTTGAGGAGAGAACAGAGATTGGATGCGTCCTGGAGACCGTATAACCTGGGAAAATGACAAAAAGGAACGAATATCGAGTTCTACTAGAGACGTTGAACAAGCAGAATAACTACGAATAAAAACCAAAGCGAATGGCAACATGAGAAAAGGGGAGCATGAAGTAGTTGCTGATAGAATAGGTTCACTGTAGGAGAATGAATACACAATTGAGTTGGAACGAGTATCGTAGAGATGCTGAGTATTCCCACAAGAGATGAGTAGTGATGAATTTAGTGTGGAGCATTTAATACCAGTAATTGCTTGATCAGGAATCGTGAATGAAGAAACAACTGTTCCACTAGACGCATCGATGGAACTCAGACGCGATAATAAGGGTACAGACTTATCAGCTGATTGAGCAAAATAGAAGGAATGACAGGAAGATGGATTATTATACGCATCCACAGAATCAGGAGTGAGGAAGGCAGAGTTCCCACAAGCAACAGAGATCAAATGATTACTACTAATAGAACTCACATCTTCAGGTTGTGTTTGACTCGATTCTGGAGTGACCGGATTAGTACTTGCTTCTACCACATCTCCATTTTGTTGACCTAATTGTTGTCGTAATTCTCGGAGCTCGGCTTCTTGTTGTAAGATTCGCTCCTCAGCCTAGATATTATTACATATCACAGCTGAAACAGTCTCTCGAAGGCTTCTTTCTCGCTGCAGTTTGATTTCAAGATCATGAATTCGACTATCATCCCGGATTACCATTGAGTCGCAAAATAATTTCCGAACATCTGATTTCTTTGCAGGAGCATAACAAATGGGGCAATACTTGGTTTTCTATATCTGATATCCATTCTCCAATCCAACATCAAGACTCTTCATAATACATTGGTAGCAGAAGATGTGACCACATTTCAGACAGATTACTTGAGAGGGTCCATAATTCGATAATTGCTGAAAGCATATTCCACAAACATTCTATGTTTCATTCACCAATGTCGGGTGTATACACGTCCTAGTGATGACCCTCCTTGTGAAGACATGATAAACAAACAAATGACATCCACTGTTCCCTTAATTTTGGACTCTGAATGTGTCTTCGATTCAGAGCACTTTGTAAATCCGCAATACAATAAGCAATATCGTTTTCTATTCCTCATACCTCAGCGTGAACCTAACGATTCAAAAGGATAATAGCCAGATCTGTCTTCGATTTTCCATTCAAGAAATTAATAATATACTTAGCACCATCATCTGTCAAATTGTTCCCTTTGAATTATCTCAAAAATCATATCAAACAAGATAAATCTAAGAGACGAACTGGACATGATATCTCTCGTAATGCTAATAACACCGCTAGAACTCCTTTCGCTGTAATATTATTCTCTATCACTCAACCTCCAGTATGAAGCTCACCTGCAATCAAGAGTTCTTGGAGTGCAGGAAGTGACTTCGTTTTCAAGATCCCGCGTAAGTGATTGCACCCATCGGCTTCTAAGCACATTCCACTAATCACTAATCGACGAAGAACTCTGCAGTGACCCTTTCCAAGTCCTTCAAGGAGGCCTGAAAGCATATCATCAGAATAATTGTCTATGATCAATCGATATGAATAATCTAACATGACATATCCAATGCAATAAGATTTGGGAGCTTTCCATCACCAAGAATCCTTCCAACACGATTAATACTAGCAGGAGATAAATCACATTCTATGAATAAAAATAAGTGATATAATGCTACGTGATAATGATAATTCATTCAAACTCGCTTCTCGGTTCTCGACGACATCCATCAAAGCATTAAAACCTGTATCGCCTATATGATTCTCTGCATATTATCCAAACGATCGCAACTGTACCATTAAGGTTCAATTTCAACCAAGGAATGGGGGAAAGTGACATGACCTCGGAAAGCGCAATGGCTCCTTTTTCTCCTAATTCATTTACTGTAATTCATTCATCAATTAATAGAATACAATTCAGAGAGACTGCCTGTAGTTTTTCACACTTCTTACTCTCGAAGGCCGCTTTTAGATAGGCAACCGATTCGACCGTTAATTTGTTATCTGATTGTTATATTTATTCAATTAGATACCATCTACATTGATGTAAATCAGATTGGGTAAAGCACCAGCAAGAATAACATCAATGATCGCTTTGAATCCCTCATCTGTTAGTGCGTTTCCTGTTGATCAGAAACAACCACTTTGATCTACCACTCAGATTGAGTTCCTGCAAAAATGTCATAGGCTTTGAAGTCATCACATTCTTAAGATATTTCGCTCCATCGACACCAATCTCACAGTCTATAAGTGAATCATACTATTATTCACAACAAAACATATCTAGAACATGCAGTTCAGCAAATTGCTCTCCGCTGATAATCTCTTCCAGGTGTTTCACTCCATCAAGGAACTTCTCTTTCCCTATACATAAATTTGTTTTAATCGATTTTACACTCCAAATCATAAATTTTCTCCATTGTTTCAGTACAAATCACCGAGAAATGGAAAACAAGAGGGGAAATCGCGGGAATCCCTTACTGTTTCATTATCCAATCATCATCAAGAACTTTGCCTCCAAATCCAACTCTTGCATTGAAGTGGAACATCGCTTCAGGTGAGTTGAATTGGTCCTAATGAACGAGGAAGGAGAGAAACAACCAATTGTTGTGAACGGTATGCTGTTCTTGTTGTTATTTATTTGGGTAGTTGAGGTTCAGATTGACAGCAAGTCCTCCGAGAGTCTGGAACAATTACAGTCTTCATTGAGGTACTTTTTGGAAACAAATTGCATCAATTTCTGTAATGGTAATGTCGATTTTTCTGGAAATGTGTACTTGATGCAACATGTGGAGTCAATCTTGATCTGTGATATCCCTTCATCCATTTTGTCGGTTCCATTTTGGCAAGCAGATCTCCATATTCATCTTTACACACTCAGTGCAGAAGGATCAGCAGCAGAAACTCTGGAAGGTGCCAGTGATGTAACTGCGTATCATGAATGGATGCTCCCATGTACAGAGTTTCATAATCTGTGGGAACAGTATATCCTGAATATGATTCATTACTCATAGTCTGGTGTTTGAAGAGGAAATCAAAGCAGATCTATTGAACTACGCAACAGCTGCATTCTTCTTCTCTAAACACAATGTTAACCCAACAATCATTTCGCTTAATCGTGTTCTTCTTCTGCATGGTCCTCCAGGAACAGGTAAAACATCACTATGCAAAGCCTTAGCTCAAAAACTATCGATTCGATACTATAGTCAATATCATCACATTGCTCTTATCGAGATTAATAGTCACAGTTTATTCAGTAAATGGTTCAGTGAGAGTGGAAAGCTTGTAATGAAACTCTTTGATTATATTCATGATCTTCTTGCGAATGCAGATACTTTGCTTTTCATCCTCATTGGTCTCTCTATTGTTTTGTTGTGATTTGTAGATGAGGTTGAATCACTCTCAGCTTCCAGAAAGGCCTCTCTTTCTGGATCCGAACCATCGGATGGAATGCGTGTTGTAAATGCGTTATTGACCCAAGTATGTACAAACTTGTTGTCATGAAGAATAGATTGATAAGTTGAGAAACAATGCAGATGTGATGATTCTGACTACGAGTAATCTTTCTGGATCTATTGACGATGCTTTTATTGACAGAGCAGATATCAAACGATTTATTGGAAATCCAGGAATGAGAGCTCGTTTTCTTATCTTGCGTGATTGCCTCGAAGTAGATTATCTTTTGTGTATGAAACATAGGAGCTGATGCGTACAGCAATCATTCAAGATTCTATACCAAGATTTGATTATGAGACTGTGATGGCAAGTGAAGGATCGGACGAAGTTTTTTCCCTGTTCCGAGAGTGTGTATATGAAAGTGATGGATTGAGTGGTCGATGTTTACGGAAACTTCCTTTTCAAGCCTATGCCATGTGGTTATGTGGCAGTACTGTGAGTCTGAAGGAGTATTTGAATGCTCTTAAGAGAAGTGTGATTGTATAGGATTGATTGTAGATTCACCAGTAGAAAGAGAAATCTGATCGTTTGCTTATACACTGACAATGTTTGTTGAAATCAAAAAGGGAAACTATACAAATTACTTCTTTGATCGTGCTGAACGACGTGGACTCACTGCCCTTGTTCTTGGTTTCGGTGTACGTGTACTCTTTCGAGGAGTTGTTGGAGTCTTTGTTCGTGTCGACTTCCGAGGAGTAGCCTTTACAGCATCAAGATTTGTCATATCTGGAGTTTCTTGTTCTGTTGGCTTGTCTTCTGTAGGATTATCTTCAGGCTTGTCTTCATCTGGCTTGTCTTCAACAGGTTTGTCTTCTGCAGGGTTCTTCTCTTCCGGTTTTTCTTCTAGCTTGTCTTCTTCTGGTTTGTCTTCAGGTTTGATCTGTTCCACATCCTTCGTTTCTTCTGACACTACTGGGTTCTCTTCTTGCATTCCAGTCTCCAGTTCTGGCTTCTCTTCCACAGACATCACATTCTCTTCATCAGTTTTGTTTGACTTTGGTTCTGTTTGCATCAAAGAAGTCTGTTCTTGTTTCATCTCATTCTTCTGTTCCTCCATTTTCCCTTCATCATTCATCATCTCAGCATGAGTAGGTTTCTCTTCCTCCTCCATCTTCTTCATTTCCTCTTCTCCTTCACTGTTACCCATGTCAAGAATACTATTGTTTTCTTCAACAGCCTTCTCTACGACCTTCTCTACGACCTTCTCCACAACCTTCTCTACAGGCTTCTCCACAGCTTTCTCCATCTTCTCTCTCATTTCCACTTGAGTCTGATACTGCTCCTTCAAGCCACGAATCTCATTCTCAATCCGAGTACGTTCCTCCTCCAATCGTTGTTCCATTTCCTTTCGACTCCTCTCTACATATCCGTCACTCGCCTCATTCCCATTGGCTGCTCTCCAATAGATCACAGGCTCTGCTTCTGTGTGTCCAAATCGACCCAGCATCTGATAACTATTGGATCGATTCATCAAGGCCTTACGCAAACGCAAAATGCGTTCTTCTAATTGCAATTCGTTCAAACGTGCCAACTCTTTCTCTTTCTCTTCCTTCTTCACTTGAATCTGGGTTTGACGAATCAACTCACTCTCTTGACGCTCTCGTTCCAATGCTTCTTGCTCCAACTTACGCTACAAATCAACTACAAGAATGGAAATCACTTGACGTTCAAAAAGAGAATGGTCTTTAGTTAGAATTGTACGTGCCTGATTCAGATGACCAAGAAGGTTACCAAACATTCGTTTATTACGAGTTTGGGCAGTATCACCCATCTTGCTAGAAATCGATTGAATTGCAGCCTTTCTATCAATAAACATCAATTCCAATCCATACCTCTCTTCTTTGGTCGTTTCAGTGATCTGGATCTCCTGGAAAGCACCTCCACTTCTCTACATGATAAACGAACACTATTAGTCCAAACAGAACCACGACGATCTGCAACAGATACAGCAGATGACACCACACGCTTTTTTGAATCACTAAGTATTACTTCTGCTTGTAAACCGCACTTTTCTTCGTCCATACTCCTTTCTTCATTTACTCGTTTCATTTGCTCGTGGTCCCTTTCTAGACATTCCATCTTCAACAAAACACTTACTTCTTCGTGGGTTAATTTCATTCAGACGAGTTACAGCTTTTTCTCGCTCCATTTGAATACGTTTCAACTCTGCAGTGAGATCTTCGTTAACTACAAAGAAAATCAGTATTGAAGAATTAAGGTGAAAGTAACATACTCTGATCAGACTTTGACTCCATTCCTAGATTCTAATCTGCTTTTCTTTGAGAGATTTCTCGACATGAAAGAAGCCGAATAAAACGGGGAAAAGATAATCTTGACGGAATTGGACACAAGCAATAACATTCATAGTATTGATTAGTTGTCGATAAGCCTTTCAATGACTGGGACAGTTCATAGAAGAGAATGAATGGCCCCAAGCATTGTCATTTCCAGGAAACAAACACAATGGATTACAATAAATTGGCTTTTACAAACTTAGTAGTTTGTAATGTGTCAAATACTTCCTTGTGATCCAGATACATCATATACTCGATAGGTTCGGGATTGTAATGATAGATTTCTGCACATCCCACAGGCTTGATGTCATTACTGTTCATCATAGCAGTAATTGCAGGATAGCTAAGTTTGAATTAATCAAAACGATCTTACATTTTCATTGGACCAAGCATGTACGAAAGACTGTTACGGTATGGGAATGACCCATACATTACTCTGGATTTTGGAATCGTGAGTACCGAGTACTCAGTAGATACAGGAAGTTGTTTTGCTACTTCTAACATCTCAGGAACGTCATCAAGAATGAAGAAACAACTCCACTCATTATCTTCTTAGCATCAAATGTATTCATGAACAATACCTGGATTCTTAACAGCGCTAGGTGTTGTGTAATAGAAACCACCCATTCTGGGAAAGATCGTTATACCAGGAAGCAATTCCCTAGCTCTCTTCTCCATATGTGCTGCACCCTTCGCTGTATCCTTCATAGATCCCGTATAGTTGAAGTTGCTATTCTTACATTCAACCACCACACATTACAGGACTGTCATTTCGGGAACCTCTCTTACGTCGATGACAATCTTTCTGTGTGTAATGAATCCACTTAGTAACCTACCTAAACACTCCCATATACAAGAGCCATAGAAGGATAGTAATGCCGAATGCAACAAGAGCAATCAAGATATATGTGAGAATTGTAAGATCAAACATTGATAAAGTAATAATGGACTGTAAATGGAGAAAACGAATGCTCTGAGGAAACCAATAGAATTACATTATATTATTCGTTTATCCAATTATATGTACAGAACGAAATTTTGGCGGCAACTGCAATAGATAAACAGCAGTACTTCAATTCTTACAAGAATCCTTGTCGATAATCTATATGATAACACATTTCCATCTAAGAATTGGTAATCAGTGTGTACCAGATGGATAGTACTTAGTAGTTCTTGATTGACCATCATTCAGCTTCATTTGTCTTTTGGATGTTACACACTTGTGATAGAAATAAAGATTCACTGTCATTCTTTGAATCATTGATCGCATCATCGATAGTCATGGAGTTCAAAATCACCATCCAAAATCACTGAAAGAGTATGAATTCAACCAAACGATATATGTTTCTATTCTGATTACAAGGTTGTGAGATATGTTGGTGCTACTCTTACTATTCCTCTCATCTCTCTTTCTCAATTCACTCGTCCTTCTCGAATTGTATTTGGAGATAGTTCTTTCAAGATGGAAGGATTCAACCCACTGATTCAATGGATGGTTGATAATTGTGATAGGGGATACTTCATGAATCTTGAATACTTCCAAGTGATTGGTCACAAAGTGCTTCTCATGAGGCTTCAAAAGATGTGAGTTATATAGCTATCAGTGTGTCAAATCTTCGTACAGTGTGTACTGATAAGGTGAACATCCCTGAACTGATACAGATAAACTTCGATAACAATGCTTACATGAAAATGATGACTATCAATTCGATAATGCCTTGAGTAATGCCTGTAACAGGAATGATAGTGGAATTAGTACTATGAAAGTATCAGTATCATACGATACAGTGGGTTCTACTACGAATTCTGATAATCTGAGATACTGTGATATGAGTAATGACAAAGAGGTGATCAATGTTGTGTTCACTTGGAACGGGGAGATGGAAAACTGATTGATAGGTTTCTATGTTTGTAATACTACAACTCTCACACCCAGGAATAGAAATACTAATTCATTATGATTCTAATATCACTAATCAAAGAGGATATCCATCATTCTCAAACCAAAATGACACGACATCTCATTCTTCATTATCAAAACAAACAATCCATTCCACTTCCTTTGACTTTTCAACCAATTGACTAAACAGACTCGTTGGATTAGCTAGAAGAGTTGAAGGCTTGTCATACTCCTTCACTTCTCCCATCTCCAACACTAAAACTCGATCACTATCAATGATTGTGTGAATACGA
>NW_014569241.1:0-10572 GCF_000743755.1 Blastocystis sp. subtype 4
GTTCTCGTCCTGGTCAGAGTGGTCGTGCTGATGGTTACATTCTTGAGGATGAGGAGCTTGCCTTCTATCACAAGAAGATCAACCAGAAGAAGAAGTAAGTGGTTTATCAGTCGTACAAGCGGTTGTGATGTGTTTCTTACAAACAAAAGAGATAAGACCAAATTACTTCTTCGAACAACCTACAAGAATAGAACCAGTAAGCATCACAATCACAAGGACAACAAGTAAAATAGTATTGCGCTTTCCAGTAATTTCCTTGTATAACGTCATTCCCCAAATGCTCGACACAATAGTGGGTCCACAGCAAATGATAGGGAACGAGATGACAGGCCCCAGAGACGCGTTAGCAAAGAACCAGCCAGTCTGAGCAATACCCCACATGAGCCCAGAGAGGAATCCAGGGAAGATAGACTTTACATACACATCAGGCTTATTCTTCTTGTAAATACAATAGCAGCAGAGATAGAAGAACGAAGCGAGCAAAATACCGCAGAACTGACTGAACTCCATATCCATAGCCTGGTATGAGTCCTTGTACCACTTTCGCCAAGCGTAATCACAAGGATCAAAGTTCACACCATACATGAGACCAGCAAAGATACTCAGTCCATAGCCAACAAGCTTCCTCTGAGATGAAGAGAGTCTATCAACCCAGCTAGTTCCATTATCAGTGACAGGAATCAGTGGCTCGGGGTCATTGGAGACCGAAATAACAGCAGTGCTGAGGTTACCAACAGACGAAACACGACGAGGAATGTCTTCCTTCTCTTCCTCCTCATTCTTAATGAATGAAGAGATGAACACACAACTAACGCAGAAAATCACACCTAGATAGTTCATAAACCGATTCGTAATCTGAGCTGGAGGCTGCCCCAAAAGTCCCATCAAGGATACAAACCATCCAGTGATCATGTTTGTCACACCCCAGACAAGAAGACCGCGTGCTAGTCCGATGCACTTAACAATTGGAACCGTACACAGATTACCAGTAGCCCAAACAGCACCTCCAATCATAGCAAAAAGACTGAATACATTCTGCTGACGAATGATGGCTACAATCGCTCCCATCACCCAAATACCTAGAAAATAAGTACGAATCAAATTGAAGTACCAATACAAACGACAAACTGGAAGAACATACCATCTCCTGTTTCGTATTTCTTGATGGGAATGAAATTGCTTCCAAAGAATAAAACAGCAGTCGCAATACCAATGTATCCAATTAGTTGACTGTTCATGAAGATTGAATTAATGACTGTCATTATATTCAAACTTTTGATCTGCGGTTTGATACGGTAATGAATCCTGCATAAAGGAGTTTTCCCTTTGAATCTCTATTTCCAAATCCGTTTTGGTAATTGTGTTTCATTCTGGTTTATCCCCCACATGAATCGTTTTGAAAATGAATTAAAATGAGCATGGTTTGTAATTAACAAACAAAGGACACCACTTCAGTAAAAGATGACGGTCCCTTGTCACTAGAATCAAAAGCCAAAGCAGACTGACTGATATTTCCATGAACAATCGTTCCATCAGGAATCCGTTCTGGTTGAATACGAATCTTCTTCTCCAGATGACTTCGACTCCGAGCATCAAGAATCTCGATAACCTTAGTATCCTCATATGAAGGCCGTTTCTTCGACAGTGATTCATCTGGAATGGGAATAGAGGAATGTGACGCTAGAAGAGAATCCATGTTGACTGGAGCAGTCTCAATCTTGAACTCTGGTCTCAGAACCCAGATTCGGTGTTTCTTCTCTGCAACTTCATGCAACTTAGCTTCAATCTATTAGTAATGATTCTAATGAAGTGAAACCTGTCGTTTTGGAAGACCAGGGAATCGCTCTTGCATTTTATCGTTGATTTGCGAAATAGTGAATGCCTGTCCTTGGATCATCGTACACATCTCTCGTACCATATCATCATTTATATTCAATTTTTTATTTGATTTATTTTTTGACGGTTCCGAAGTCGTTTCACTCTCTTCTGATTTCTCACCAACCCCCACTTCCAAACGCCGACTCTTCAACTGTTCGACTTTGCCTTCAAAGAATACAGGATCTCCAATCACACAATTGCATTGCCTTAGATCAAGACCCAAATCAATGCAATTTGCATTCGAGACTACAAAAGGTGTACTTGAAATATGGGTATCTTGATTAAGTTTTCCCTTATTACCACTAACACTACGGAATACGAGAGCACTCTTTTCCTCTGCAGTAAGATTACCATCTCCAATATTGATATCTTCTTCAGCCAGAAATCCATCTCCATAATCCAGTTGATTAATGTCATCTCCAGACTCGCTTTCTGTATCATTGCAATCATCTCCCTGAATCTCATCATCCATTGATTCATCACTCTCTTCTTCATAATCAACGTGTTCATCTTGAGCCAAAGGTCTTCTACCATTTACAACATTACTGGTACGATGACAGATTCCAAAGAGAACATGTTTTGAATTCGTATCAGTATCTGGGTGAATATAGCGAAACCCAAGCATATGAGGAAGTTGAATGAGCTCTGAAGGAAGTAGATCCGATTTATTAACTGTAAGAATCATATGCTTGGTTAACTTAGTTGAATCTGTGAACATCTGAGGAGTTACATCCATGATCGATGTTTCCTCAAACTCATTGACCATTTCAATAACAGCCTCTTCTTGAGAGTGTACTTCAGAAGGAAGCGATTCAGATTGGATGATCGGACCCGTTTGAGGGTTGTTTGACTGACTAGTTGATTCCGTCTTCATTTCTTCCATCACTACGATTTCTTTTACATGCTGATGAAGAGCCTCCAATCGTTTCTGTGATTCCTTAGATCCCAATTCCATTCGCTCCTTCAATTCAGCTAATAATCCTTCAATCGAATGAGAAGAACTCGAAGCCTCTTTAATAATATCGACTTCGTTTGTACTTGTTTTGGCTGGTAAATCGTCCTCCTTCTCCTCAGGATCGGTATTTCCAGGATCGCTCTGTAAAGGAGTATCCAACTTCTTTGTATGCTTTAGAAAGCTTAGAATACTCATACTCTTCACAGTTTCTTTCTTTGGTACTTTCTCCTTCTTCTTATCCTTCTTTGGCGTTTTAGGTTCTTCAGGTACAGTTTCCACCTCTTCTCGGTTTGGAGTCACCTCAGCTACTTCAACATGTGTCTCTTCAGGTGATTTACCTTTCTTTGCCTATAATGAACAAAAATTCAATATCCTACTCCTCGTTCCACAATCGTTAATTTAATAGGTTGTTGAGCATAGTTGTCAAGATCTCCAATCAGTTGTTCATGCTTAATCAATTTCCCTTTCAACTTGAGTTTTACATCATCTCCTCGCTGAACAGTTTCATGATTCTAACGCTCATCACAAAGACAAGTAAATACCTTGAAAAACAAGCATATCAGATCTGTAAATTCCTGTTCTTTATGCATTATATACTCACAAGTCTCTCCCTCGTAATCGACAACAATCTTAACACTATCCTCTGGATTTGTCGATAATTCTTTCTTTAAGAGTACAGTAATCTTAGATTTCTTCACAAAGCCGGCATCCGCAAGAGTTTGAGAATCATCCACGACCTCACGCCAATCCACAATAATCCTTTGTTGACTTTCACTTAGATTATATGATTTCTACCTAATCATGCAAGTCTGAAAACATCTACGTTAATCTCCGCCTTCAAGTCCCCTACAGTATTGGACTCTTTTAGACTAACGTGGCTTCTCGCATTCCGGTACTTTACAGATAACGATAAGCTCATAGGAAGAAGAAATGAAAAGTGAGGCAACAAGAACCAAAACGGCGGCAACAGAAAGAAGTAGATTGGAACATTTGCATAGTGAGTTTCTTCATTGAATGATCTTTACGATTACTAACAACCTATCTATGTGGAGAATCGAGATAAATCATGTTCATTCGTCTCAATATCATGTGGTACTCAGGATATATTGCATGTAGATAAAGACGAGGATAAGAAAATCAATTGAAACACATTAGATGAAAAGAGATATAATAACAAAAATGACTCCGAATTCATGAATGTCAAGAAAAGTCAAGGTTTCATATAGCATAAAGAATGGCAGTTTTCTGCCACTTTGGTCAGATATACTGTTAAGTGCTCCAATAAGCCATTCAATCTGTTCAGATGAATACTAATGTACTGTAAGAAGGAAATGAGATTTGATATGATCCACTAGTCTTCGCAAGAAAGAGCTAGATACAAGTGTATTTCCTAAGCAATGGCTCCAATGTGAAGATGATATCATAAATAATCATCCAGTGAATGAGCATGTACTGATTTCCTTTCTAGGAGGTTTATTAATAGATTCGACGTCAAATCTTTGATGACTACATCATTTCATCAGCAAAACAACAGTAATAACATGTAGTAGATGTAAGTTCGTAGAGAACAAAGATATACAAAGTATTTGGGCCTTGATTTGTGGATTGGAACATGGAATGTAAACGGTAAGAAGGTGGAAGAAGACATTTCTACGTGGTTGTACGCTGGAGGAGAACAACATGTTGATCTATTTGTCTTAGGACTTGAGGAAATGGTTGATTTAACTGCTTCTACTGTTGTCTCGGAATCTCAATCACAGAAACGTGCTCAGATATGGCTGGATATGATTCAAACAGCACTACACAAAGCCAAACGAACAGAAGTAGGGAATTTAATTTAGACTTAGTATCAGAATGATGAGTACTATTGTGTGGGATTCCGAATTCTCGTTGGTATCTTTTTATGTGTATATGCTCGTGTTTCTTTACGTCCTTCAATTCAGGAAGTGATGAGTAAGATTGAATCAAACGAATGAAGAATAGCTTCAAGTGTAGCTACAGGACTCCTTGGGATGATGGGTAATAAGGGTGGAGCAGGGATTCGAATGCGAATCAATGACAGTACAATGTGTTTTGTTTGTGTACATATGGCTGCTCATCGAGAAAATGTTGCAGAACGGAATGCAGATTATCACAAGTATGCAAACATGCAATCATGAATCCTAGAATCCTTCACAATTTAATTTTCTCTCAGAATCAGGAATCAATCAGTGTCCTCAGTCATGATGTGGTATTTTGGGTAGAAAGCAATAGAATTGGTTCAATGTGTAGTTAGGTGATTTGAACTATCGAATTACCACAGATGTTCCTTCTCAAGCAGTCTTTGATTATGCAAAGAGTGATTATTCGTATCTTTTGAAGAAAGATCAGCTAATGGTAACACAACGTGCTGGATTCGCTTTTAAAGATTTCATCGAACCATCAGTTACATTTCCACCTACATACAAGTACTTACGATTCAGTAATGAATATGATCAACGACCAGGGAAGAAGATTCGTGCACCAGCATGGTGTGATCGTATTCTTTACTATATGCGGGATCCTCCTCAGGATATGCAGACATCTACAGTACGAGTAACTGAATATGATCATGTTCGATCCTATGGTTCATCGGATCATAAGCCAGTGTATGCTCGAGCAGTACTCCTTGTCAAACAGTATGACTTGAAAACATTCGAAGCCTTGTGTCAACAAGCCTTAAAGAAACTTCAATGTGGTGAGAATGCTCAGATTCCCAAAATTCTTATCAGTGAAACGGAGGTTGCCTTTGGAGAGCTGACATATGCATCTCGTCGTAACCATATGATTCGAATTATCAACGTGGGAGATGTGAATGTGTACTTCCGTTTCCTCCCTCGTGATGCCTCCAATCGTATTTCATCACCATTTATGAAGATTCAGCCTGTTTTTGGTGTGATTCCTCCTGGAGAAACTCAGTCGATTTCCATTGAAATGGATCTTGATCTGAATGCAGAACATCAGTTGGAGAATGCTCAAGGTATCCTGGATGATATGATCGCTTTTCGTGTGAATAATGACCGGGATTACTACATTCATTTCACAGGTCGTTGCTTACCAACATCGTTCGGCCAGTCATTAGCATCACTAGTCCGACGGATGCGACCAGGTGAAGGAATTCAATATGACTGATGTGTAGCTCGTGAGAATGAGACTGTTGATCTGCAGGCTCCTCCTGTTCGTTTAGTTCCTCGAGAACTCTGGTCAATGGTTGATGTCCTGTATAAAAAAGGAATGACCCAACCGGGCTTGTGGAAAGATCCTTCGGCTGATCATACTCTCGCGGTGGTCCGTGAAGCAGTAGATACAGGAACAGATCTGATGGAATTGAAGTAAGAGTGAAGAAAAGGAGTGAGATGTAGTGTGTATGCTGTAGCGAATTGTCTGCTAGAATGGCTGAATGCCCTACGAACTCCAGTCATTCCAGAGGAGTACCTGGAGGATCTGACATATTCAAAGAATATGAATTACCAGTTCGCTGATACATTGCTGGCAATGGTAGGAAATGAGAGAGAAGTTGAATATAGCTTCCGGAGGAAAATCGAAATGTCTTCATTTATCTGATACGGTTTTTGCAGAAACTGCTTACGTTTTCTGATCAGAATCAACTCGATGAAGAGTTCCTTACAATGATCTTTGCGCGGGTACTAATCGGTGGGTTTGTGACGGACGAGGAAGTAGCCCCTTTAAAGAAGGTTGTCGCCCAAGAAGTGGTTGTAAACATGATCCGTTTCCTGTTGTCAAAGCGAAGTTCGGATGTAGCTGCCAGTGATTCGAATTCAGAATAGTGTGGTTTTGTCTCACAGTGATGTTTGTTATTCATTCTTGCGACCCATCATGTCGTCCAGTTCTGGTACCATAAAGTGGATGGGTGATTATATTTCAGACATCCAACATCTCAGCAAACGCCACATGGAACGATTGGCTGGAATGCAGAATACAGTTGCATCACATAATGTTCCCACTTATGGAAAGAAGCTTATGGAAAGAATGGGATGGGCTGAGTATGTAGTTTGCTATTTTCCTAATCTTGCAGTGGAAAAGGACTTGGAAAGGATGGTAGTGGAATTAAGAGCAGTATTGTTGTGAAGAAGAGAGAAAGTGACGAGGGAGTTGCGATGTGTTGTTTTTGGTAATCTGTAGATTGGATACAAAGAAGCTCAAGCAAATCGATGGAACGAATGTTGGTGGTTTGATGCGTATGACTCTGCTGCCAAAAAGATTGGTAAGAGTTCGAGTGATTCTTCCTCAGATTCGGACAGTGATTCTAACAGAGAGGAAAAGAGCCCTCGAATTTATTCTGGTATGAGAGTGGATATAATTGATATGTAGATGCCGAATTGTTTGCTGCTTGTAAAGGTCGACGACTTGGGATGCGTGCTCGAGCAAGTCAGGTATATATTGTCCCTAGTTCGTAAGGATTAGAAAGGTAAGTGGGAAAGAGCTGAAGATCCTGGAACACTTCCTTCAATTCCCGTATCAATTTATGATGAAGAGAAGAAGAAGAAGAAACACAGAAAGGACAAAAAGAAAGAGGAAAAGAGGAAGCATAAGCACAGACATGAAGAGAAGAAGGAGAAGAAACATGATAAACAGAAGGAGAAGGAGAAGAAACACAAAAAGGAAAAGAAGGAACACGTCATTTAGAGTGTTTGTTTCCAAGAGGTCATACGCACTTTCGGAGCCCAAATGCCGAATCCCAAATCAAACCCGAATGTTCTACACGTGCTCGAAGTGTGGAAAGCTCTTTCGCCAATGCAATGCTGCAAAGCATCAGAAGAAATGTGCCGATTCGGTGATGCATTGTTGTGATTGTGGTCAAGAGGTCAAAGCAGAGGAATTATCAAATCATACAAAATGTCCAAATGGGATATTTAGTAGTCTTCCTCCTCTTTTTAATCCAAACTCTGTATTTGCTGTGGAACGAGAATGAAAACTAGAAAACATCAAATACAAATCTGGATATGCTTCTACTTATTGATAGAGCTGCAGCTGAAAACAAAGATGCTAGTTTAAAGGAGATGTTCAACAAATTGTGCTCTGTCGATTGCATTCCACAAAAGAAGAATGGATTCGTTAGTTATACAATGTCCCTATGTAAGACTGATCACGATACAGCAGAAAAGCTGTGGGCTGTGATTGACGCGCTTCATACCAAACAAAAAGAAGAAAAGCAACTGCGAACATCGCTTCTTGTAGGAATGTGGATTGATTCTTAAAGAATAGAAGAGAATGAAGATTCAAAGGAAGGAAAAGAAAGAAAAATCTCAGAAGAAGCGAAAATTTCCAAAGGCAATGAAATCACAAGTTACAGAAGAGAAGAAGGAATAGATTGTTTGTTTCGAACTCTGATACCGTTCTCTCCCACATAAGGATATTTCAGCTCTTCATATTTGTGTTCTTATGTGGTCGCTTGCTGCAATGGAACCTGTACAAGCGGGTTTCTTGTCGCTACTTCCTCCAATTATTGCTCTCGTGCTAGCCTTTATTACAAAAGAAGTCATCTCGTCACTTCTCGCTGGTGTATTAGCAGGAACAATTATCTATACTGCAATGAAACATTTGCAGTGGTATAATGCGATCTCAATTGTGATTTCGCTCTTAGTGGAAAAGATGTCAGAAGAAATGGAAATGATTATATTTATCACACTCCTTGGAGGTCTGATTATTATTATGAAGGATTCTGGAGGCTCCCGAGCCTATGGACAATGGGCCATTCAACGTGTGAAATCTAGAAAAGGAACTGAATTTAGTGCATGTCTGATGTCTCTGATCTTCTTTGTAGACGACTACTTCAATTGTTTAACAACAAGTACTGTACTCAAACCACTTGCCAAATCGAATTGCATCTCTATGGAGAAACTAGCGTTTATCATTCATGCGATTGCTAATAATATTTGTTTGCTGGTTCCGTTCTCTAGCTGGGCAGCTGCTATTGCTTCCAATATCAAGGATGCAGGTGTTTCAGGTGGTTTATCAATCTTTATTAAGTGTATTCCATATGATTTCTACCCTGTGTTGATCATCTTGTTTGTATTGTTGCTTGTTAGTTTCGATCTGGATTTTGGTTCCATGAAACGTTATGAAGAACTTACAAAATTAAAAGGAAGGAAGAATGATCCCACAGAGAATTTATTCACGCCTCAAGGTGAGGATGAGAAGGAAGGTAGTATATGGGATTTGATTATTCCCATTGTTCTTCTTATTGGCTTCACATTCCTTTTTATGCTATGTACTGGAGGCTATTTCACCAATCGTTCTCTGTCAATTATCGAAGCTTTTATGGAAGGAGATGCAGTTTTGTCGTTGAGCATGTCAACACTGGCTACTCTTGTCTGTGTTATGGTTATTTTGGTACCTCGAAAGCAAATGACCTTCAATGCTTTCATAGAAAGTGTGAAGGAAGGAGCGCAATACATGGCTCCCACAATCATCATTCTTGCTGTCGCTTGGACAATGAGTGGAGTGACAAATGAACTCCTAGGAACAGGTGAGTATTTGGGTCGACTCATTACTCGATTCAAAATCCCTGTCGCTCTACTTCCAGTTGTCTTTTTCCTTCTTGTTTCTGTTACTGCATTTGCTCTAGGAAATGCTTGGTGCTGTTTTGGTATTTTCATTCCAATTGCTGCCAAGATATGTATGATTTCAGCTCCTGACTCGTTAATCCCGACTCTTGCTGCTGTTATGGGAGGAGCAGTCTTTGGTGATCAGGCTTCATTACTATCTGAGACTACCATTCTACTAGTGTCAACAATGGAATGCACTATTCAGAGTCATTTCAAAACACAATTACCATACCTCCTCACTGTTGTTGCTGTATCTACCTTATCATATGTTATATGTGGCTTTTCGAAGAATAATCTGTTGTTAAGTTGGGGAATTGGGATTGTGGCATTGGTTTTCACAATGCTTCTTCTCTACTATCTGTATCCAAGACTGAAATCAAGCAATCAGGACATGTACTACGAGAATGAAGATGAAATTAAGAAAGGGTTGATGGATCAACAACAACTCGATGAGGAATTTGTTAAATCCTTTATGTATAATGACTCTCTAATCTAGATGTATTCTGGATTAATCCTTTGTTTATTCTCAAATTGATAAGCAAAAGCCAAATCCACGATGGCGAATTCATCTGCTATTAGAATTCTGTATATTTGTAATGACCACATTCCGCAGCGCTGATCAAAAGACAATGGAATAACACTTATCAACAAATGAGTGAACTCCAGACATTTAGAAGATCGTATATTCCTCCTCTTCCATCCATTCTCACTAAGGATGTGTGTATTAAGAACTGTGAAGCCCTTGGTGCGGTGATCATGGTATGGATACAAAGAGGAAACAGTAATGGTATAGAGAAGATTCAAGCTCTATTCCCCAATACTTATGGACTTCCTCGTGTAGAATACGAAGTGTGTGAGAATAAAGTATGGAGACCGATGAACATTGGTGTGGTTCTATCAGGAGGTCAAGCTCCTGGAGGTCACAATGTGATCGCTGGAATCTTTGATTTTGTGAAGAAGGTTGGTGGAAATATGTATGGATTCCGATATGGACCTCGTGGAGTATATACAGGCAAGTATGTGAAGATTGATGACAAGTTTATGGATCAATATCGTAATATGGGTGGATTTGACATGATTGGATCGGGTCGTGATAAGATCAAAGGTGATGATCAAGTAAAGTCGAATAGAATGATTGAGACATAGTTCCAA
>NW_014569241.1:10612-11664 GCF_000743755.1 Blastocystis sp. subtype 4
AATGCTGCTGTACTGGCTGAGTACTTCAAGAGTATAGGTCATCGTACACATGTGATTGGATGTCCAAAGACGATTGATGGTGATTTGAAGAATGAGTATATTCCCATCTCCTTTGGTTTCGACACGGCATGTAAGATCTACTCAGAATTGATTGGAAACATTTGTGTGGATGCTCTATCTGCTCAGAAGTATTATCACTTCGTTCGTCTGATGGGTCGATCTGCCTCTCACATCACAATGGAATGTGCATTTGAGACTCATCCTAACTACACATTCATTGGAGAAGAGATCTCAGCAAAGAAGAAGTCAGTGAAGGAGATCACACGAGAGGTTGTAGATTTGATTGTGGAACGAGCTAAGATTGGAAAGAACTATGGTGTGATTCTGTTGCCTGAAGGATTGATCGAGTTCATTCCAGAGATGGGAGCATTGATCAGTGAGTTGAATGATGTGATTGCAGCTGGTCATACTGAGCAGAGTGATATTGTGAATCATCTTCAGACGCAGTCTCGTGAGTTATTCGAATATCTCCCTCAATCTCTTCGTAATCAACTCACATTGGACCGAGATTCTCACGGAAATGTGAAGGTGTCACAGATTGAGACAGAGAAGTTCATTGTGAGCTGTGTAGAAAAGGAGTTGGAGGAGTTGAAGAAGGAAGGTAAATATGAGGGTTCTTTCAATACGTTGTGTCATTTCTTTGGATATGAAGGTCGTTGTGGTTTGCCTTCCTGTTTCGATACGAACTACTGTTATGCTTTGGGATACAACGCAGGTATTCTGATTCATGAAGGATTGAATGGTATGATGTCAACGATCAGTAATCTGGATATGCCAGTAGAGGAATGGAGTGCTGGAGGTGTTCCTGTTACGATGATGATGAATATTGAGAGACGAAATGGAAAGGATGAACCAGTGATTCGTAAAGCCTTAGTAGAACTAGATGGATATCCATACAAACAGTTTGTGGAACAATCAAAAGAATGGAGATTGAATGATTGTTACAGTTTCCCTGGTCCTATTCAATTCACTGGACCTGCTGCCAATATCAT
>NW_014569240.1:0-12602 GCF_000743755.1 Blastocystis sp. subtype 4
ATGCTCAGAAGGCTTGTGTAGTGAAGAAGGTGTACTTCAAGCCTGGACAGAATCTGGCTCTTGATGATGTTATCATGGACTTTGATACCACTGCCTAAGAACTCAGTTGAGTGGTTTCGTAAGAACGTAACTTAGATATGTGTTTTTTTAAACAAATGACGATGCTATAAGTTACAAGACTTCACGATGCTTCTTAATTCTACTCTTCAAATAGCAAAAACAAGTGTACAAAGCGAAGCAAAAGTTGCAAACACGCACACCTACAGATAGGTTCAGCTCTGTTAACACCACTCGCCGATTACAGTGTTTATTACAAAAGATATTCCCACAGAGACGACAGTGATGCCGTCGACTCCTCATTGGATGTCGAATCGTGGAAAACTGTACTGAACATCCTGGATCCATACACTCGGTCACTAAGTAGTCTGGAATCCATTGAACTAGATAATAAGATACACAAACAACCAACATGGTAACGAGCTCTCTAATGGCTTGTAGACATAAGGAAAACAAAACTCACAGACAAAGGAAGGAGTACTGCTATCCATGAACAGCTGACGTACACAATGCTTTGGACAGTACCAGCGTTCACACACACAGCACTGTCGAGACTTCTTCTTGATGAGAGGTTCTGTGCACGATCGGTAGTTACATCGACTCTGGTACTCCTCTGTGAGAGCTAATGCTTACACAGACCGTTATTTCCTACAGAGAAGATTGATAAGATTCGTTTTGATCGAATCCGTCAGTGTTCCAAACACGACTGTAACGGGGAAAGAAGCCTTCTTGATCAGAGTGAGGATCGAGAGATAATCCATGTCAATAACCACTGTATCGTTGATTTGCATGATCGAACTGTTCAGTGGTACTTTCATTCCATTATCATTGTTGTCAAAGCGATCCACTCGTGCCAGAATGGCATTTCGGTTATGAGCTCCGCACTGAAGAGAGATTCCCAGAGGAGATGAAACGAATGTAACCACAATGGGTCGTTCTGTTACCGAGTCACTAGAATGCCTGGAATGAGGTTTCACAGCAACCATCATCTTCTTATGTGATACCAGAATTCCATCATAACAATTGTCGCAAAGGCGAATCGTGTTTCCATCAACTCGATACATTGAAGGAAGATGCTAGCTATGAGAGAACGAACACAAGCCAACCTCATCACAGAAAACGAAACCACAATTCTGACAACGACGGTTCTCTGCATTCTTCGATGTGTCGTAGATAAGTCGATGACATCCAAAGTACTGGCAATATGTTACAGAAGCAGATACTTCGGAGATAGATTCAGTTTCAACTGCTGGTCCACTGCTTAGAGAGGAGAATTTCTGGATAAGATTGTTCTCACTATTCAAACTGTTAGAAGAGAGTTGTTCCATGGGTACACGTTGAAAGAACCAACCGTCACTTGTTGGAGATTCTTCTTGATGGGTGAACACACTATCAGAGTCACTTGATGTGAATGAACAATCATTGGTGTGTTGGAATGGGATGAAATTGAAGTCGTTTGCACCCTTTTGGTGCTTATCGGGTGTAGTGAGTGTTTGGGATAATGGGCAATCAACAGAATGATCCGTAAGGTGACCAGTAGAAGCGTCGGCATGATGATCAACAGAATGGTCCGTAAAGTGATCAGTAGTAGCATCGGCATGATGATCAACAGAATGATCTGTAAGGTTGTTAACTTGATGGTCCGTATGGGCCACAAAATGATCAGTTAGGCCTGTATACGGGTCACTGGGATTCTCCCTCCAGGATCCCCCAGGATTCGAACTATACACAGAAGAGGCATAATTGAAAGGAACAGGATGAGGAGCCGAAGGATCAAGGAGAGCAGCCAAGGGATCTCGCGAAGGAACATCACTTGAAGGAGAGATTGAAATGTCTTTTAGTTCAATAGATGTGTTGGGGAGAAGAGAAAGGAGATCCACAGCTGTACTGGAGTCTGTCTCGGATCCATCCACAACTGGATTCTTTGGAGGAGGCAGTACCGGAATTGAGAAGGTTAACTGAGGTTTGGGAGTTTCATTACGACTCTTCTCACTAATATCACTCTCACTAGCACCTGTACTCTTCACTACTGTATCACAAGACAACAGTGCAACAGAAGCAGGACTCTCTTGTGATCTGGTAGTCATTGGAACTGCTATCTGAGGAGAACCAACCATTAGTGCAGAAATCTCATCTTCCACCTTCCGTGTGATACTAGCAGACTGTAGCAGCGAAGGACGACGGGAAGTTCGAGCCAGAATCGAACGATTCTTCGTACCTGGCATAGTGGAAGCAAGGGCAGACTGATGAAAGACAGGAGCTGGAGAGACTAAAGGAATAGATTCTCGTGGAGAAACGGTTGAAATCGGTTTCTTACGTTCTGGATGAGAGGAATGAAATCGAGAAGAGGTCTTGTTCGGACTAATATGCAAAACCACCATCCCATTGCCTTCAACCACATCATTTGTTACAATAAATGACAACCGAACACATTGATCCATCTCGCTATATAGAAATAATACCTCCCGCTTAAAAGATTCAATAGTTGCACTCTCCTCAATTGTAATCAAATTCACATCCTTGCCTTGCTGCAACGTCTCTGCTTCCATACGAATCGAAAATCTAACATGAACATTCTTTTGATTTCCTACAGTTTGTATCGAATATTTCCATCCACAAACGGAAAAATATGATTTACAAAACAATAGTTGAGTAGATGATAGATCGTCTACAAGTCCACTCTCCATCCCAACCATACACGGCGAATGGTAGTTCCAACTGCTAACGATAGCTGATATGGAAATTCATGTTGGATTGCCTTCATTGATAGGTTCCTCCACAAGTTCTCATGTGAATCTAATGGTGTTTGGTACAAGCTACTGATACTTTTTGATTTCATTTCAGTTGGAGAAATGCTCTCATCCGACTTCTGTCCCACTATGGTCGAAAAGGACTGAACCATACCAAATTGAGTTAGGTCGTTGGAGTGATTAACTGGGGATTCCCGTCCATAACTAAATCCCTACAGAATGACCCAAACTCCTCTTGGTTTACCTCATAATATTCACTCATTGAAACAGAGAAGACTGAATAGAGAAAACGTTAACAACAGATTTCTTTTTTGGCCTATACAAAGTTTGTTCTTTTTCTAGAGGTGACTGTTTCTATGAGCTTGGACACAATGGAAGATGAACGGAGCTTCATCAACAGCAGTACTGTTTTTGAACTTCCAATTGAGGAAACTGCCATGCTGCGGAAGCAATTGCGATATGGATTTGATACTGTATGTTCAATTCTAGAGGAGATTGGATACTATGGGTAATGAACGTTCTGAATATGTCATATAGTGTTCGACTACGCAAACGAGACGAATTGGATCCGTTTGAAACTCTTGTTGGAGGATTGTCCTGGTGCATCGGTTATATTAAGCCTGAATTCAATCGAGATATTGTGTACACAGAAGGCATGTCATTAGGAAAGAAAATTGCCATTTCAGAAAAGATCATCGTCTGTCTTCAACAGTACTATGTGTATTTCGTATTGTTAGATTAGAATGAATTATCCTGAGCGTCTGTGGCCTCAACAAATCCAAGGAATGGACTATGTAGCGATGGGCAAGGTGCTACAGTGGTTGAAGGTGCAGATCATGGACATTCGGAGTTCTATTCCAGCCTTCGAATCGTTGGCTGCGCAGCAAATGTTTGAAGACGAGTTTGTTTTTGATGTGACCGATTGTCCAACAGAGAAACATCTTAGAACTTGGCTTCCAATCGTACAAGCCACAGAAACTGTAGAATTGCCTTCTCTAACTCCAAGGGATTCAGATGAGTCTTCAGTCAGTACGTCTTAGTTAGTAAATTAACTCCAGTTTTTCCTTGTGATCCTACCACCATTCATACCTTTCCGATCTATCTAAACAGTCGGTGTTATAGTCAGAGCAACAGTTACAATGATGAGATTCTGACCAGTGTGGATAGTGTGGCTACTACCGAATTCTCCTTAGCAGATAGTCCAATCACTTACGAGGAGACTGCAGAGGACTTGAGTCAATCCACAGACATTGTTCAGTTGATGCGAATGAAGCAACTGCGTATTGAAGAAATCTTACGTCTGCGGCAGAAAGAAGAACGTCGTGTACGCCAACTGAACGAGTACAAGAAACAGTATGCTGCTCTGCAAGATCACTATCGTCAAGCTGAGACAGCAATTCAGAGTCTGGTCGTTCGAGAGAACAATGAAGAGTAAATGAGAAAGAAGGGAGTGAGCTATAGAACAGCAGCCAAGTTACAGGAATTGAAGGGATTATTGAAACTATTGGAAACGCTAACATTGCAATATAACCGCGATAAGCAGGGATACAAAGAAGAGATCTTATCTCTGAATAAGCAGGTACAACGACATCAAGAAGCAGTAGAACATGAATGTCAACAGTATGAATTGATTCTCAATATCGACAGGAAGGTCTCAGCCAGTTTGGCTTCGCTTCTTTCTATCTATCGAGGAGTAAATCTTGACATTTTGCGATCTCGGAGTTATCTGGAACGGATTCCATCTAAACCTGAACTTCTCTTTGTACGACTTGATCAGAATGATGAGATGTAGTTTGAAGGAGAGATTGCACAATTCATGGATCTCATTATGGAGAGTTCCACACAACTATCTCAGTGCTACGATGTTCTGAATAATCTGCGTGATAATTACGCCTCTCAAATGGACCACCTAACTTTTCTTCGTTCCCTATCAAGTGCCTTGAGACGAAATCGATCGGAAGTTCAACATGTGAGTCGACTCCTGATTGAACAGTTGGAATACGTAATCCAACGTGGTTTTGAAGGGGAAGGATGATGATTAGAATTGACACGGATCCTACAGCAATATAACATTGAGCTAAAGAAAAGAAACCGACTGCTAAAAGCAACGGTTGGTAAGCAGACTGTAGTGTTGGAAAAGAAACGACAGCATTCCAAAATGATGCAGAACTTCCGACAGGAATGTACAGCAAATAAGGAACTGATAAAGCGGATTCGAGAGTTGCAGAACCGAAAGAGTAATCTTTAAGTGTAAGTTGTTTGTTATGGAACCCATCGAATTTTGTAAGGTATTCTTGGAAGATGAAGAGTATGGGGAGACAGGAGAATGTAACGATATAGACCGTATCAGGAGTTTTTGCAAGTGGTTCCCATTGATTATGCAAAAGACGATTATTCACGTGGAGATCATGGTAAGATTCGTTGAATCATGTATAACCTAGTGATTCTTTCAGATTACGCACGCGAATTGCAGTGTGTGTGCAGATGAGTTCACTAATGAATAGTTCGAAAACGATTGCAGCATCCATACAAGTTTCGCTTGACAACTGATAAGTATGTGAGTTATTGTTCGGTTCTGGAGTATTCCGCATTACCTGGACTGTGTAAAATGCCGCTATGGGTAGAGAAGATGATATTGGGTGATAGGTAGATGATGAAGAAACTTGGATTAGAGATTGGTGATTACGTCCGAATCGAGAGTATTGCGATTCCAAAGGGCAAATTTGTTCAAGTTCGGTTGTTGGATAAGGCATTACTAGAGATACGTGATGTAAAGTCAGCGTACATATTTCCTCTTCTTTAAGAGACACAGATTTGAACACCAGCTGAAGAATTTTATAGTCTTAGCTGAAGGGGATCGGATTCCTTTCATTTATAACGATCAGGAGTATATGATAGGTAGAAGATAATTTTGGATGTAAGAGGAATAGAGATCGTGAAGTGTGAACCAGAATGTGTGATAGATATTAATAACACAAATTTGACAGTTGATTTTGCCTTAATGTTGAGAATCATTTGGATTCTAATTGATAGGGATGGTATCAATGATAGTACGATCAATGACGGTGATTCTCCTGTAAGCTCGGATACGAATCAGAGTTTTGGATCTATTGGTGGTATAAGTGGAAGAAATACAAATCCAGAGGAAGAGAGGCAAAAGAGGTTGGCATTCTTCTCTCGTCATTCTCCTGTTTGTCAAACAAACATGCCAAACAACTTCATCTATTAGCAAATCCTGCTTTCCCACTCGTCCATATTTGAAATGGAAAATGGAGTAACACACAAAACATACTACAAAGAAAAACAAACACAAGAAAATCTCTTGTAGCAATTGATGAGGAGTAGCAGCCTTCTCCCCTTCATAAACAAAGAAGCGTCCTGTAATGTAACAGATGCCTCCTCCAAGTGCCTGGAACATGCGAAACACGGCATTAGCAACGGTTCGCTCCTCCTTGAAGTGATGTCCAATAGCAGTTAAACACTACAGTGAATCTCTACCCCAATTCATACAAAAGTCTGGAATCCCGAATCTGTTAGAGAAAATAGAATATAGAGAGGAATAAAGACATGATTCTGCCACGAATTGGCAAAGTAACAGAGAATTAGAGCGCCTGAGCCAAGAAGAATGTAGAGAATGAGCATTGGATACAGTCCCAGAAGATCGATTCCCCAACCATGGATAAAGCCAGCAAACATTTCAACCACAGTATATACAATCATATAAAGAGACACATTCGCAGTATCCACAATCTGACGATTGTACATACTGTTAACGAAAATAGACTGGAAGCCAAGACAAGAAAAGAGGGGAACCAGAAGAATCATTCGATGGTTGACAATCATCCGCAACACGGACATCACTTCAGCTACGATATTTTGCTTGCGATGAAGTGTCACTTTCTCCCTATCCTCAGCAGCTGGTTTCAGACCAAACAGCACAATAGAACCAAATATACTCACAGCTACAAATGAGAATCCAAAATAATTATCACTTCCTAGTAAGATGAAGAGAATGGAGGTCGATCCATTCCAACCATTGTGACCTGTGTCAGGATTCGTTTTTAATACCTTGAAGAGGATAAAAACGCAAAGATTCCCCAACACCTAGAGATGAACACTACTCTTCGTTTATACGGCTCCAGACATGTAAATACTCCAAAATATACCTGCACGTCGCCCACGGTTTTCATCCGTAGAATTCATGGCAAGATAAACACCCTGGCACGCCCAAAATACCTATTCATAAAATAGAACCAAGAATAATCACAGACGATGCAAATCCATGAATACAGGACCAAACTATACACAACCATGGAATGATGTATACAAATACAAATGTGTACATTCTATGTCAATTAGTTAAGGTTAGAAAAGCATACGGATATTCCATTGCCGCACAGGCCATAGCAAAACGTTCATTCTTGAACATAGATACCATGGATGGAACAAAGAGATTTGCAAATGCATAGCCAAAATAAGCGATCGAAAGAGACACTGAACCGAGAGAACCAAGTAAAGGGACAGTATAGCTTTGACTAGTTTTTAAACCTGTAGAATGATAAGATTTTTCGTGAATTACCAAAATAGATAAAACCAAAACCGATCGACAAACGAATAATATTCCGGAAGTTTTGGTCCGATTTGTATTCCTCTCTAGATGAGAAACTAGAAGAAACTGGTTACAGAAATGATGGCATACGAAGGTTTGCTGGGAGAAGCGTAGTAACAGTAGTATTCCAATCGTTTGTCACTACGTAGCAATTACGGATTGACGACGTAGTAACTGTCATTCACGGGAATACATACCTCTAAAAACACAAATACTTTTAGCATCTGCGAAAATTCTTTGATAACAAAGGAAGATATGGACAAGTCGTTGGTTTCAACATATGATGTTTCATTCAATAATGCATCATTGGGAATCACATTTGTCGAAAAAGATGATAGCTCAAAGGTTATTGTAGATGGCTTCTATCAAGAAGATGGTAAATTATTTGAAGCGGAGATGTCTATGCAAATTGCGTTAAATGACAGGGTTGTTGCCGTTCAAGGAAAGTCAGTATCTGGACTTGATTTCTCTGCAGTGATGGTATTACTTCATACAAAAAAGCGTCCTCTTCGGATTACCTTTGAAAGGAGTGTACAGAAAGTAGTGACGGACAACAATTGGGAGGATGTGTTGTTTGACAAGCGATTTAGCTCTCTTTATTTGAGTTTTCTCCGAAGAAAGAATATGTATCTTTGTACAGTTTGGTTATTGTACATTTTGGATATGGAACGCTTATCTTCAACAAATGGCAAACAAAAGGAAGAGTTTTTGAACTATCTTCTAGGGACATACATTCAGCCACAGGGTATGTATTCATCCTTGTTGAGTTCCTTCACTTCGAAAGTAACGTGGACTCAGAACGTTGCAGAGACTGAATTCAGCCTTCACAAGATCAAGGTCCATTTAAAAGAACGTTTATATACACTAAGCTGGAATTGTTTTGTCTACAGTCCCGAGTATGCTTGTAGAGTTGGATTTCTTTGTAGATATCAATTTACTCGGTTAGATATGAAGCGTGTTTTGTTCAATCGTCACACTGCAAATATATTCTTGTCATTTCTTCTAACACGTGAAACATACAAAGAATTAGCTCTTTGGATGGAAATTCATTACGAGTTATACAATCAAATCAAACAATCAGAATATCCAGAGAGTATTGAGAGTATAATTGAGTACTGTCTGTTGCATCCGATAGTGAACACAGATGATAATGATCATAATGAGTCAATTCGCCAGTTAACGAGGGTTCTTGAGGGTTGTAAAGAGTTTGTTCAGTTGGAACATGTGTTAGAGACATTGGCCTTGGGTTATATTAGTACTTCTGAGACAGAGAAGGTAACCATTCCAAAGAAGGCATCTGAATCTGTTCCAGTAGATCTATCAACGTCTGTGGTAGAATCCACAGCAACTGACCCATTTACAACGCTTGACAATTCAATTGTTTCCACTACAAATGAAGAGCTCGATCGACGTCTCTCTACATCCTCTGTAACTTCCGTAGAGGAGGAGAATGGTTGTACCCAATATCACTATTCAGAGAGTGAAATGATTTCACTTATCACAGAATTGAATATCATCTTCTCAGGATATTTCAAACAACACTCGATTTCCATATTTCCTGACTATTATTACGATGTGATGGAAGCATTATCCAATCAAATCGCTTCTTATTCATATCTAGATCCTCAGTCTCTCTCCTTACTGAATTATCTTCTGGAATGTATTCAAATTCGACTCTTTCAATTCCTTTTGGATGGATATTATTGTGATTTCGTTTGTACAGATCTGTTTGAGTACCTAATCAGTGAACAACGTTATCCTTCATCCCCTTCTCTGTCATCTCGCTTATTGAGAGAATCTCGATACATGGTCGATCGCTTGAAGGATTGTGAAGAGGAGATTCCTTATCTGAGGCGTTTCATTCAAGAATACAGTGAAAATGCAATTGAGATTCTAAATGAGACTGTTATTTTGTTGTGTCTGAATTAGATGTAGGCTAGTGATAATCCAGCAGCTGTCGAAGCGGCATTGAAGTCTGTTCGAGGCGAGTCATCAGCAGGTAGCCAATAGAACATGTTGACATTGTAGATAAGCCATTCCGACCGGTTGATCTGGAAGATATCATTCGTTATATTCACCGTCACAAGACTTTCAGTGTCCATCAGCGATCCGCACAGCCGCCACCTCATCATCTCAAGGCGTTTCAGAATCAACCAATCTTCAAGGTAATTTACTATCAAGGTGATGAACTCTCTCATTCTCTACACGAAATAACCTCCATTATGATTGAATCCTTCCAAGATACTGGTCTCTCTCCTCCTGGAGATCCGATAAGTTTCTTCCTTCCTGAAGGGTATCATTCCTTCTCATCTCCACATCCTCCACGGATCTTTCCGTTCCTTCTAGGCAGTACGTCCGCAGAACGATGGAGTGCAGTCTCTCTAACAGTCTATTTTCCATCTTCTCAAGGCGATTCGGTGGTATATGTCCCTGAAGGATTGGTCGTGCTCTCTCCTTTCAACAATCTCGCCAAACTACATGACCGTCTCCTGTCCTTCTTGGCTACCTCCTATCAGGAGCTTCACAACGCTCCCGATGATTCGAAGAAGCGTATTCTCCAGGTGCTGTTGAAGAAGGATATGAATGGGCAGGAGAAACGTCGATTCTCTGCTGCTGTATTCAATTTTGCTGATGGTTCTGCAAGTCCTGAATTAAAACCGCGGGGATATATCAATTCTCCCTCGCTGTTGGCAAAGGAGAGATCAACTTCGCCCATTCCCTCGCTCTCTTTGAATGATTCCAATCGCCAACAGTCCACAGGAGTAGAAACCGCTTGTTCGCAGTCATCTTCAAGTGAATCTGCTCGCTTACGAAGGTCACTTCCAGGTCTGTTAGTAAATGAGTCCTATGGTCAGCGACCGCCTGAGTCACTCTCTCTGAACCCAGAGGTTTCCGATGCTTCCTTGTTTTACTCGCATCGTCGAATGCGAAGCGGAGATGTGAATCGATCGAAGCCTCGCCAGGGTCTCCGTTCGCTCTTCAATATTCTCTCAATTCACCATGTGTTGCTCATCCAACGTCTTCTTCTTCTCGAACACAGTGTTCTCTGCCTTTCTTCTCAATTCTCTCTCCTTACGACAACAATGGAATCCCTAAAGGAATTACTGTGTTTTTCAGTTATTCTATTCACAAATAGACGTCCGTTTGTCTGGCAGTTCACCTACTGTCCTATTCTCCCTCTAGCCGTCAAGAAGCTGATTAATAACCCAATGCCTTACTTCATGGGAACTCATAGTAGTTTCATGTAGGTGAACAATAGTCATATCATGTAGGACGGAGGCTGATGTGCAAAGACTTCATGGAGTTACGATTGTGAATCTGGATTTGGATACAGTGACTCTTCCTGATGACTTGAAGGACTATCACGAGTTGTTCAGAAGTCCACTGACAAGTGTTTCTACCATCCCTATTCCTAAGGAACAAAGAGAATCAATCCTTCCTCCTCTTCCTGTGGTTCCTGATCATGACCTCCTGAAAGAGATTCATATCCACTAGTATTCATTCTTTTGTACCTTAATTGAACGGTTATTGTTACATCCTGAGTGTCAGAATGGTGACTCTGTACCGGCATCCAATCCACAATTGACAGATGAGGCAATCAAGAAAGTGGTTCAGAAATATTTGACTTCAATGGTTCTTCCTTTTCTGCCGTGCTCAACACGTATTGTGGAAAGAAATGAACAGATCTTGATTCTAAACAAAACGGAATACTTAAAGCAGTATTCTGACTTCAATTCACGTCGATTTATGCGTCTTTTCATTGAGACATCTATGTTTTCTGTGTACGTCATAAGTGCAGTATCTTCTAGAACAAATAATAATAGTGTTTCGTAATTTGATGTTTGTTAAGTAATATACTGGCTCCTTATCAAGTCTTACTGAAGACTAAACTACTTGAATAATGGTTATGTTCCTTAGTCAATGTCAAGGAAGTGATTACTATTTCCAAGTGTGATACATGGATTCATAGGAATAAACAAGTTTACTAATGAAGTTATGATGTCTGCTGATTTTCCGGTGTGGAAGAAATAGGAGCAGCTACAACAGGAGCAACTACAACAGTGTCAATGACAGATTCGGAAATGTCTTTCGAGACTTCATCATTCTTTGATTCACCAGACTTCACATCCTCTTTCATTTCAGTCGATGGCTTATCACTCACAGGGAGTTCCAACACATTCGTCTTTCCGAACCGTTTCGAGTTGGGCATAGCAATGATGAAACACATCACAACAAATGCCAGGAAGGAGACGACCATACATGAATAGTACGTAGCATCCCGATTCGCTGAATAGATGGCAGACAGTACCATTGGACTCACAATCAACGAGATCTGCTGACAAGAATTGTTCCATGAGAGAACCTTTCCTTGTACCTCAGGAGCATTTGTCGTACTAATAATCGAAGAAGAAGTTGGAGTTGCAAAGGCATATCCCATCCACAAGAGTGTGGATCCTACAACCGTCCAAGCAACAATACTTGATGAAGCCATAAGGAAATATCCAATCATCTCAATAATGGTTCCAGCTAAGGCAAGGTATGGAATTGGGACACCGCAAGAACGGACAATGAAACCATACAAGAAAGCTTGTTGGAAGCATAGCCAGACAGCCTGGCAACAAGATAAGGTTGAGTAGTTGACAGAGGAGAAATTAAACTTGTCCATAAGGAAGTATCCATATCGAGAGTCAATGGCCTGAACAACCCATCGATTCAGGAATTCGAAAGTGAGACAGAGGATCATGAGTTTGTTGGGACGAACTTTGATTCCCTTGCGACGCTCTCGAATTGAAGCATACTTCGCATTGATGCGATCTTGTACCTCCTTCTTTGCCTCTATTCTTAACATCTTCATCGTTCATCTACCTCCTGTCTTTCCTTTCATTTCAGAACGGAGTTCATAGATTACATGAACATCCTTATTCGTCTCCTCCATCATAAACAGTGCGAACAGCAAAGCAATACCAGCAACTCCTCCAGCGAAATACAGAGGGAATGAGTAATTCTTTGAACCCAAGAAACCACCAATCGCAGGACCAATAATGAATGCAGCCGAAATAACAGCTTCTTGCACTGTCAAAAATCTGTTTCGATCTTCCACAGAAGTACAATCAGCAATCAAACTACACATTCATATGTCACATATACTCATACGCCTGTGTTACAATTGGAGAACCAGCAAACAA
>NW_014569239.1:0-11420 GCF_000743755.1 Blastocystis sp. subtype 4
CTCGCTGTTACTACCATCTTCCAGTACTTTGAAATCTTCAAGAAGGAGAGAGAAGAGTTGGGATTCCTGGGATTCTAAGGGGTTGTGATTGTTTGTTGACAAAGATGAAATGGGTTGTTTGATTGGATACAAAACGCAACACAGGATTACTTCGTTGTTGAACACTGAAGAGTCTTTTCTATAGGAATCATAGACATATGCAGGTACTAATAAACAATGGAATTGCGTAAAGATTACAAGATACGAAGAAGAAACGAAAAACGAATTGTGTCTGGGAACACAATTAGAACACGATTATTCTTTCATTTTAGGTTGTAGTTCGTGAATTCGAATCTACTTGATCGTTTCTTTGTAAATCCTAACTCTGAGTGAAAACGATCAGAACGTGTCATGAATGCAAGTGAAAACGATGATGAAAATATGACTCAGCATCGTTCTGAATATGTTAATCAGTTATTAGAGAAGAATCGACAAGTGGGAGTAGTAAGTGAGGTACTAAGTGGTAGTTAGAGATTCTACTAAAACAGGAGAGGATAAATGTAAGCGTTTTGAACAATCGTTGGTATCTGTTGAATTCACTCATCACTAGGGTTGGATGCCGTTGAAGAAGCTAACAGCGTTCAACAAAAGCAACTAGAACGAGATCGAGTGATTATCAGTCAAAGTGGAGCATCTCTGAGTTTAGAGCATTTGCTCAATGAAATCATATCCTTTGTGATTCAATGAGATGAGAAAGGTGAAGTAGAATCCTTGATTCATACGACGATCTTAAAGCAGAGAATCAAACGTTTATAGAACAAGTAAGTGTGTAAATGGAGATTAAGGAGTTAGATTCGGGCGTTGCAAGCCATCGTTCGAGAGTACCAACAACCTCCACCCAATGGAAGTGATGACAATGTCAAAGTGCTAATGAAAACACTACGAGCAACAGAAGCACAACTCCAGAAAACGGAGGAAGATTTGAGAGTTCGGAGATGGAGGGTTTGAAGTGATGAGTAGTTGAAAGAATTGGAAAACAAAAAGAATAGAGATGCCTTGGAGATTGCACGAAGTCAGTTAGGGGCTATGGAGAATTCACTCACAGAACGTACCATTGAATTGGGGATATGAGAATAGGTGTTGAAGCAATGAGTCAGGAGCTAAAACGTGAGTTGATGCAATGTCAAGTTGCCTTAGCTGATTGTCGGTTAGAAAAGGATGAGGTTGTGAATGAGTTGACTAAATTACACGAACAGTTTGCCAATTGTAGTACAGCAGAGTATTCGCGAGAATGTGAATTGAAGATTATGGCTCTGAACGAACAGTTGGAGACAATGAGTGGTCTGTTGGCTCATGAACGCGAAGCAAGACTATTGGAGAGTGATTCACGTATCCGTGCGATTGAGGCGGAGAAGGCGAAGGAGAATGAATTTCGGCTTCAGATCGAGCGGTTACAGAAAGAACTGCTGGAGAAGTGTGATGAAATTGGAGTGATGCATGAGAACGTGAATGAAGCAAATGAGGAGAAGGAACGCTTTAGAACAGCTGCGGAACAATCATTTGCGTTGCAGGAAGCAGCTGCAAAGAGAGAAGAAGCGTTAATGAATGAAGTGCAGGAGGAAGAGAAGAAGCGAAAGCAAGTAGAATCGCGTTGTGTGGAGTTGCTCCAAGTGAAAATGGGATTAGAACGAGATGTAATGAGGTTACGAAATGAGGTAACAGCGTTGATGGAAGCAGAGAAGGAAGCAAGAGAGGAGGTGAAGGAGAAGGAGAAAATGTGTGTTGTTGCGAGGAAACGGTGTGATGCAACAGTGCGTCAGATCCATGAAGATCGAAAGCAGACTGTGATGCAAATGGCTATACGTTGGAAAGGAGAAAAGGAAGAGAATGAAGCGAGAGAGAAGGAATTGAAGGGAGAGATTGGGAATCTGGAGAAGCAAAAGGAGGAGGAGAAACAAAAGGGTTTGATTCGATTGGAAGAAGAAAGAAGGGAACGAGAGAAGGAGGTGAGAGAATTGAAGGAGGAGATCCAACGAATGCAGCGAGAGAAGGATGACTGCATAGCAAATGTTAAGAAAGAGAATGAGAGTATGATTCGACAGCTTAAGGAGAAACAGGCAAGTATGTTGATGGCTCGTGAGAAAGCTCTCAAGACACAATATGAACAGGATACAGCAATGCAGTTGAGTCGACAGAAAGAAGAAATGGAACGAGAAGCAGAGAACTTGCGAAGTGTGTTGGAGATGAAGTTAGTGAAGGCGAAGGAAGCTGCATTGGCTGAGCAAACGCGTGTATTCCAATCAGAGCTGGTGAAGTGTCAGAGAGAGAGTGAGGAGAAGGAAATGGAGATGGAGAAGCGACTAGTGAGTGAAAAAGAGGAGATGGAGAAGCGACTAGTGAGTGAAAAAGAGGAGATGGAGAAGCAGAGAATGAATGAGAAGGAGGATTTGAAGAAGTTGGAAAGAGAGAATGAGGAGAAGCGAGAGGTTTTGGAGAATGAGGTGAAACGATTGAAACAGAGAGTGGACGATTTGGTAGAAGCGATTCGTGCGAAAGATGAAGCAATGAGGCATCTTATGGAGAAACAGACAGAAGACTCTGTTGGAGCGAAAGAGATGGAGAAGGAGAATCAAACTGATGAATTGGAGAATCGATTGAAAGCGATAGAGAATGAGAAGAAGCGAATAGAAGAGGAGTTAGATGCAGTTCGCAAAGAACATGAAGATTCGATGAAACGTAAGCAAAGAATGTATGTCTGAGGAATAGAACAACAAGAGAAGATTAGTGAGTTAAAGAAGAAGTGTGTGAAGCTAAAAGCGATTGTATTAAAGTTGAAGGAGAAAGAAGAGAAGGAGAAAGGAAAAGAAGAGAAAGAAAAGGGAAAAGAAGGTGAACCAAAGAGGAAGAAATCATTACACAAAAGTGAAAAACTAAAAGAATCTGAAAGTGATTCAGATCTAAGTAACTCAGGATGGAACATATAGTACATATTGTTTATTCGTTTCATAACAAACAATAGTTAAACCTTTGCTTTGTAATACATCACAGTGTCCAACATTTTGGCAATCTACACATTCATTTCTCTCTCCTTCTCTTACTGCTGCCACACCTCCAATCACAGCACAACATCGTACAAGGAATCTTGCTAAGGACATTCTTCGATCTGTAATGATATGCATGAATGGAGTTAGATCATAAATGAAGAAGATTCCTGGAAGTGCCGAAATCTGACCAAAAGGAGATACTCCCACTTCTCGTTGAACAGAATACACGCTATATTGATTACTACTGACTGTAGTTGATGCATTTGTGTAGATCGTTGGAACTACATGCAAATAATAGCTTTGGCTCAACAGACTCGTAGCAACAATATCTACATTCTCCAATGGATTGGGAGTCCCAGGAATGAAATCACCAAATGCCAATCTATTCTTATAATCTCTCCTCTCTATCTACTTCTCAATATGATGAGTCGTATTGAATCGGAAAACTTGATCTTTTCCAAAACTGTGAACATGACGACTGTCGCGATTCTCAGCATGTCCTACGGCGATGTGGAAATTTCCCGCTACCTTATTCACTTCCAGAATTCCCCATAGCATGCAACCTTTCGCTGGTTCCCGATCTTTCAATACATCCTTATTCCTGCCATGACATTGAGGTGAATACTGTTCCACAAACCATGTATCCCAACCCCGATGACGATAAGCAGAAAGCAAATCCTCACATGTATTGCAACACTTGTTACTGACTTCGGCTCCAAAACAATTTCCACACGATGCATCATTGTTCTTCTTTGCATTACAATCATTCATAACTCGTACCTCTTCGAGAACCGATGACGTTGCAACGTTGACAGGATTTCCTTTTTCATTAAGATCAATCTTTACTACTCGTGACATCACACCCATCTGTTGCTGTCCTGATATATCCATTATGTCTAAAGAAGCATCTACGTTATTTAGATCGGCTTTCATCCTACCATGACAAGAAATTTCATAAAGAGAAATATTAAAGTTGATAACCATCTTTTCATTCCTTGTTGTGTCGATGGTAATTCGATCTTCTCGTTGCACTCGTAAAAAGGATGACAACTCCGATAGAAACAGAATCACCATTAAAACACCAGAGATAAGCGATACTAGTAGTTACAGAGATTCACAAGAATCGATACAGTATCCGCCACTCTCAGTCTTGATCACATAATCATCACCGATCTTGGGATAAAAGTCCAACTTTTCAAGTCGTTTCCCCAAACTGCGACTTGGAAGAGAAGACACATCTTCTTCCTCTTTACGACGTTGTCGAAGTTCAGAAACTGCGTCCATATCGTCGAAATGTAGCTGTTTCGTCTATGACTGTGGTCAGTGGAATTTGGAATTGCACAAATTTTGGAGTATTTGGCCATGGTTTGTATTGTCAGTATTTGTGAATGAACTCGCTATTGCTTGAACAAATAGAATCATGACACAGATCCTTCAAAGAAGTCTCATTCTAGCCTATTCATTAAGCTTCTTTGACGAATCATCAGCATTATAAAGAGACAATAAATTAACATCTTTGAATTTGTACCAAGCTCGAATCGCTGAAATTGGTATAGTAATATACTCATTCTAAGATATCACTCGATAGTCTCCATACTTACGTGTTCAAAGAAAAATATGGTTGGATAGAGATCCTTCTTCAACAAATCCTTCAAAACCTGATCTCGTTCCAATGTCCTCACTACAAGAAAACTTCGAGCTAATTCGGGTTTGGTATATTCTTCTCCCACCTCAACAAGAGCATCAACCAAACGTAACCTTCTTTGTGTGTCATCATATGTGTGTACCTTCAAAGCCAGATTCTTACGGCGATCTGATACGATCTGGGATTCCTTATTCCGTTTGCAGAACAGTCCAATCACTCTTCCTCCATCTAGAAATTGTGCCAAGCGACATTGTGCCAAAATCTCCAATTGCAGTGTCTCTGTCATAGTTACTCCCATTTTCTCTGCTTGCTTCAATCGCTTCTCATATTCTGGTCTCCAAAAGTCTCCTTTCGCAAAGATCTCTGTCATGGCGTATACGACTTCACGACTCAGGTAATAGTCCTTCGTTTGCACATGTGAAAAGATCGACAGCACTGTTGGATAATCTTTCAAATGATACGCACACAGAATGGCTGCAAAGAAGCCTCGTGGATCCGTAATGAGTTTCATTTCAGCATCTATGACTTCCAAATCACGATAGAAGGAAACACACTCAGCATCATATCCTCCTTCATATAAACCAAGCAATACTGCCGAATTCGCTACTAGAATTTGAAAAGAAGAGTTCTTGATCCGTTCCAAAAATGGTCGTGTTTCATCCAATCGTTTGCTTCCGAGAAGAGCACGAGTGTAAAGGGCTATGGTTAAAGGTGGAAACTTCTCTCACCTATGATATTCCACCGATGCTGATCGCGCTGAGAACAAGCATTCCACAACACATCTGTCAATCCATAATTCTTTTCAGAAATAATGGATTCGAACATCATTTCGATTGTAGAAACGGTTAGAAACACTTGCTCCTACGAATCAATCTCTTCTTGAACTTGAACATGCTTCAATGTGATAGTCTGCAAAAACTTGTTGATCGATGAATACCTTCGTTTTCGGAATAACGAACGCACACCAATCTCGATTTCCTACACTTCAACCCTAAGAGTCTTTCTCACATCTGAAAACACATCATCTCGTTCTGCAAGTTCGAATACAAGAGGATAAATCTAGTTCATTACCAGATCGAATCACACTCACATCATATCCCCTTGGCTTTCTTGCTTTGAGATAGAGACAGATTTCTGCGGTCGGCATGCGTTTTACATCATCTCTTGTTACAGCTGGTAACGACGAGAATCGATTTGTCGGTATAGGAGCCATAGAAGTTGAAGAGAAACTTCTTGGAACCGTTTGACATACCCAAGTAGCAAAAGGAACTGCCATTTTGGGAATTGGAGGAATACGTCGCAAAGCAACACTCAATATTCCCAATCGTAGGACTCCCCGTGGCAGAGCCAACTTTGTTGATAGAAACATCTTCTCTCAACAAAAGTGTGAATGAACAAACAAAGGACTCATAAAAGACTCAAATTCAATTCTTCCTCTTTCTATTAATCTCATTCAGTTTGCCTTTTGCCGATTCTGATGCTTCAAACGAAACTTGCTCCACAGGCTGCTCTACAGGAGCATCAAACACACCCGCTAGTGATTCCACTTCTCTCACATCCCACAGACAAAGATCCTGAGATGTACCACAAGCAGCCAACAGGTATGGCACCGAAGGATAGAACTGGCAGCAGAATACATTCCCCAGATTCACATTACGTTCTGCTACAAGACTTAGTTCAGCTCCACTTCGCCACAATCGCACCATTCCATCCTCTCCCGATGTGGCTACTAATTGTTTGGCTGCGGGATTCACCGATATTGATGTGCAAGGTCCTTCGTGGAGGTGTTGTGAGAACAGAGGCGAATCGGTTTTGCGCACATCGTAGTACAGACAGTCACCAGTCTCTGTAGTGACATAGAAACAGTACGGTGCCATCAAATCCCACGTTGCAGCCTCTGGCTTTGCAGGAATGCCAATCCAAGTTCCATTGTTAGGAGACCGTCCGTCCGTCACAGCACACAACTGATCGTACGAAGCAGTTAACAACACGTTTGCCTCCACTGGATGGAACTGAACTACGGGAATCTTATCTTTGTGGAAATTCAATGTTAACATGCATTTCTGTGTGGTGATATCCCACAGCTTAACAGTTGTATCGGCACTACTGGAGGCGAGGAGGTTGCGATATTCTTGATTCCAAGACAATCCCATTACTGCCTGTCGATGGCTTCCAGGCTTCAGAGAACGCTTCTTGCCACTGACAAGACCTCCAAGCACACACTCCGGCTCAATTGCATCCATGATGTCCGTATTGTAAATCTCGATCTCCGGTCTGAAGGTACCTACAGCTACAAAACTCCCCGTTGCTAGCAATGAGAATAAAAAGAATCAATTTACGATGCCCGTTCATATCAGGGAATTGACGAGGAACACAATCCATCCAAGCGAGGGATAATGGATATGCAGCAAGAAGTATATCATGATGGAGGTAGAAATTACCACTCTCTTCGTCATAAACGTGAATCTCAAGAGAACTGCTTATTACAACCGTGCCTATGACCTACCTTTGATCTTCATCTGACTTGGCTGCTAGCAAAACACAGTCTGTAGGAAGAATGTTCAAATCCTCCTCATTATCCGAATCCCACTCCTCCTATGCCAATCATCGTGAATATGTTTATGTACTTCAGGAACGGTAATATTCGCATCCTTGGATGGGTCTATAGAGGAAATGGGAATGCTGTCTCCCATGAGTCCTCGCACAACACCATCATCGCCCACTTCTTCTTCTCCAAAAACCTGCTGTTCTTGCACTTCATCCAACTTGTTTTGTTGTTCCAGGCTACAAGTTATTGTCTTTGATTACCATGCACATTCTCTTATACTCTTCAATTTCAGCCTGTGTAGGAACAGCGCGTATCGGCTTTCGAGCGGAACATCCTCTCGGGACCTAGCAATGACGGGAGAAAACAAACATTCAAACCCAACAAACGGTTGAATACATTTATTTGACGGCTGCAAGGAATGATTGAATGACCACAGCTTCTAAGCGGGACGAACGGTTATTGGTTTAAAATGGTGAAGAGTTTATATTAACAAACAAGTCTAGAATTCCTTGCTAAATGAGTCGGCCGTTTGCAGAACAGTTTGTATGTCACAGTTGGCAAAAAGGGAGTTGACCTCAAGAGAGGAAGTGACAATTAGCTCGACTCCAAGTACAGTGGCAATTGTTTTCAAGCTAGATAGGTGAGTAAACGTGAGGATCTTCTAACTGATCATTCTCTTTGTTCAATCCTACTTCTCTACAAAACGAATCATGTACAGAATTGAGACCTGCATCAAAAAGGTCGTCTCGAATTCGCTCTCCCTCCTTCTCGTTCTCCACTTGAACAGCGACATAGCTAGCCCTTATTCACTTCGCTCACCCCAACATATCATATTTCCGAATAAGTACAATGAGAGTAGCAATATTTTGCTGATACACATCACATTCCGATTCGTTCGCTGAAAACAGAATCTAGCACAATCAGACCCTATCTCATCAAATACATTGTTTCCAACAATTAAGATCTTCTTCCTGGTTCCACAGGAATTGCTCGACAGACTCTTTCTGTCGGTTGACCACGAATTCTTGAAAAGCATGGTCCCAACAATGAGCAAAAGCGAAGTAAAGATCCAAGCAAGAATGGTGGAGTTGTCCATTTGTCAAAAGAGGAAAAGTGATATTGGGATAAACAAACAGAAGACTTCGGCTTCGGGATGAAAACTAATTTTCTGCCTTTTCATACGTAAAATCAGGGAAGGAAGGAAGGTCCATAAGAATGTCATTCTACTTCTCTATCCAATTCTAATACCTACTGGTGGAGTGGCTTCATCGATATCAGCATATGTGTACTTCTTGTTGAAATAGGACGTATCTGTCTCATTCACCAAATTTGGTTTCCACGGAGGAGGAATCTCTTTGCGTTCTAATGCTTTCCAGTCGAGACCCTCAAAGAAGGGATGAGCCTTGACTTCTTCAGCATCTGCAATGCCAGCTCCTAATCGCAAAGCAGGATCCCTTATAAGTAACCGGGATATCAACGAAGCTGCAGCTGGAGAAAAGAGATTCTAAGATTGAAGAAGTTTGTGTGACATTACACTAAACTGCAATTTGGCTGTGAGAATATTTGAAAACATTTGTTTGCGATTCTTATCATAAAAGGGAGGCTATATGTTCAGTTCTTATACATACCTACAAGTCCAGCAATCATTTCATAGAGAAGTGTTCCCACAGACCACCAATCGACAGCTCGACCATATGGATGACCCACAAGCACTTCAGGAGCTACATATTCCGGTGTTCCTACAATATATCTTTCAAATCTCGAATACCACAAATCGTCTGAGCTGTAGCATCATAATTCGAGGTTAATTTGCTCAATCCAAAATCTGTGATCACAATATGGCCATCTCGGTCCAATAAGATATTCTCTGGTTTCATGTCCCTATAAAGGATATTATGCTCGTGAAGATGCCCAATTCCAACAATCACCTCTGCTACATAGAATCGAGCTCGCTCTTCACTAAAACGATGACACTGTTGAAGATGATAAAACAAAGGGCCTCCTGCTAAGAATTCCATTCCAATATACAGTTTTCCTTCTGTTTGAAATGCAAACTCTAATCGGCATAAAAATGGATGGTTAATCTCTTCCAAAATACGTCTTTCGCTTCGTGTATGTTCCACTTGTTTTCGAGCCAGAACGCGACTCTTCATTAGAATTTTGAGTGCATAAACATGCTTATCACGTTTACTCCGTACTAGAAGGACTTTTCCAAAGGATCCTTTCCCAATAACTTTTAGAAGATGGAAGTCATCTTTTGTTAGTGGACTAGCTACTTGAGATGTGGATATCATTCGTGTAGCAACTACAAATCATTCCTAACAATCATACAGACAATCATTCACATGCCCATAATAGCAGGATCGGCATACTCGAACAGGCTTATTACTCTTTTCTAATACCATTCGGAACTTACTACAATCTCCACATACAACTCGTCCACATAACCGACAGTGATGTTTCCTAATGAGGAAACTGAAACTCTTCAAACACGTCTGACATTCACTTACTTCACTATCTGGAATCCAAATCGTAGCTGGACTTAAGTCAGTCACCGGAATCTCGGTTGCACCACTGGAAGTCGTATTGCCATCATCACTCATTCGATTGGAGATTAAGGATCCCATTCCCATTGACTTGACCAAATATTCCCAGAACAACACAGATGTACACTGCTTGATAGAAGAATCTGTTCGAGCAAGTTTGGTAGAAGACAACTGGAAGAAGAGGAATATTGGTTCCAAAGCGATGAAGTTTGTCGTTGCATGGTTTGAAGATTCAGCTGGGCCTGTAGATATACAGACACATCCTAGTGACTCCTCCATCTCCTACAGATCATACCTTCTCGATAATCATACCATCACACGGTGACCTGCAGGAATCGAACAGGCCATCCAATTCACTGTATGTTGTTCCAGAAACTCTCGAATCCCTTTGGAATCCGTTCCACCCAATCCAAAGTTCAATTCACCCTGCAGAGAATGGGTGGATTCGGTTAGCGCTAACGTCCGCAATCTCCGCAGTACTTCATTTTCGCGGGACTGGAGCAGATTCTGAGCTTGGATACCACCTTGTCCGTAGGCCATTAGATAAAGGTTTGAAGCAGCTGAACGAGCCACAATTCGATCCCACACATATCTATATCACATATCTTCAATGCTTCCTACATGACATGTTGATCGGGAGTTTCACTATGGGGAATGGAGCGTTTAACATAACCACCTTGAGGAGAAGGAACACGCACATTGTTTACATTCGGATTGAAAACAATGACGCCAATGCCTAATTGGATGGCTTTAACGAAAAATGGAAGCATAGATCCCACTTGTAGTCCTTTTTCAACACATAAACTTCGACTCCATATTCCAGGCATCGTTCCCGAGCTAGGAATGATGAGCAATAAATTATCGCAAGATAGGCAGCCCTTGGTAGCAAATACACATGAACGAGGACAATCTTCACAATCAATAACAAGAGGAATGGCAATCTGTTCAAATCCCAGTTCCGATACCATTTTCATTTGTACCTATCCTCTAATTATTCCATCTCATAGAATACATGATGTGTGATAGCGTTTACAAATTGGATGGGATCACCTCCGAGATTATTCATTGTGACATATTCCCCCGTTTTCTCATTCCTCAAACGTCCATTTTCATCCGAGCATACACCGAAATCACGAAGCGTCTTTACTAAAGACAAAGAGACTGAACGAAAACATACATTTCGTTGAATCAGTCGGAGGATATTGCATTCAATGAATCTATTCTTATACGTATCAATGCGATATAGGTCTTTGACTCAGGAATGTACTTTTTGGAATTGTTGGAAATATATACTATTTTGTCACCGATTCTTGGGTTTTGCCAAATTGGGTTTATCTGTCGTAGCCATGAGAGTATGATGATAACAATTATCTGATACGTTATCGTTTACGAGAAATGGAGTGTTTGTGAATAAACAGAGAGAGTAAGTAATACTAAAGTACTAACTGGAAGGAATGATGAGCTCAGCATACTATTGTATTTTTAATGACTAGTTGAACGGTTAGGTGAGTGAGAAAAGTTGGTTAACGATGAATCTGCAGGGAAGCTTCCAATATCTGCCTCCAAAAGCATTAACGAAGAGAGCTCCAGCACTTTGAGCAGCAGATACAAGACCAGCTCCAAGACCAGTTGTTGATGTAACACTCATAGCAGAAGCA
>NW_014569238.1:0-10135 GCF_000743755.1 Blastocystis sp. subtype 4
GTTTGACACTGACAAGAAGTCAATGTTGTTTGCTAAGGATGTTGGTGTCCTTGTTCGAACAAAAGTGTCTGATTCTCTGGAAGGAGGTGTGTCTGCTGGGTTTGCAGTTTTAGATTCTCCAATTGTTGTTACTCAGTTAATTGTTTGTTTGATATTCGTTGGTAGGTTTAGATCCTGTTTGTTCATGTTATGGAAAAATAACTGACAGGATACACGGTTCTTGAATGATTCTCTCGTAAGTAACAACAATAACGTAGAAACGTGTTGTTTTGTTCAGTGAACAACCAAGTTACTCATCCTTTCAAGCTCCTATTCAATCTATTCTTGACTATGATACGATTACAGCATTCATTCAGCAATCTTATGATACAACAAGCGAATAAATATCGTATGTTTACTGTGTTTCGTACTGCTGTGCCGAAGTCTGTACGAAGTGAATCGCATAAGGATTTCAAGCGAAATATAAAGAAGGACTATTTACAACATAAAGGGAAAAGTCATTCGTCAACACTCTGGCTGGATCGACAACTGAGAGACCCCTACTACATTCAAGTATCGCTATTCTTCCAGCTTTATCATTAGGCGAAAGAAGAGGGATATCGCTCTCGTGCAGTATATAAATTGAAGGAGATTGATGATGTATGAGTTGAATGCACTGCTTCTCTCTAGAAATTGCACCTTTTCAAGCCTAACAATATTGTCCTCGATGTAGGAGCTGCACCTGGAGGATGGTCTCAATATGTTGTCAGCAAAGTAGGTGTGACAATCCCTTGTTCTGTTGTTTCCATCGATTTACTGGATATCGAACCTATTGATGGAGTTCATTTTCTTAAAGGTGATTTTATGGAAGATACGATGAAAAGGAACTTGCAGTCCTACATTGATAATCGGCCTGTCGATGTAGTAATCAGCGATATTGCTCCCAATTTTTCTGGCGATCACAATAGGGATCACACGAGACAGGTAGATGAGGTAGGATTCGTAACATGTAGATAGAAATGTGTGATAGTGTAGTGGAGTTCGCTCGTTCTATAGCGAAGACAGATTGCTCACTAGTCTTGAAGGTTTTACAGGGATCGGAATTCCATGAGTTCATTGAACGTATGAGAAGACAGTTCGTAAATGTTACAATAATAAAGCCGAAGGCTTCAAGAAAGGAGTCGAGTGAAATGTATTGTGTTTTGCATCATTTCAAAGAGTTGAGTGTTTGTTCGGTATAACCCAATAATGGGCTCCAAGTCGCAATCTTATCAAATAGTCCATTCTTCTTTATTCCAAATGAAGTGCATTATCTTTCCTTTATTTCTGATAGCTATCACGCTTTCAGAATTCGTTTATGAGTATTCTTCTTTGAAAGACGATGAGGGATTAGTGGATTGAACCATCTGACCCAATCAAATCTTCAGAGTATGTTGAGTGCACACAAGCATGTATTGGCCGTTTGGTATTCTCCTGATTGTGCTAAGTGTGGACAAGAGCTTTGGGAAGTGAATTATTCTCTCTATGCCTTTGGAGATGATAAGAATGTCTTACTTGTAGTACTTTTTAACATATAGTATCTAATTGGAGCAAGTACCCTTGATGAGGATAAGGAGATGGTGGAAAAGTATGGTATCCCAGACAATCATGACAGCTTGGAAATTCGCTTGTTTGTCGCAGGAAATCCGACACCTCTAAAGATGGACGAAGATGAGGACCTTGTATCTTTAATTTGTTTTCCCTTACCACTTAGATTGCTTGGATTGCAAAGAATACTGGACTTGAGGCTCAAAAGGATCGTTCCTTTCACATCACCGAAGGAAACTATAATACCTTCCTGACAAAATCAAAAGGGAAGAATGTGATGATGTTTTTCTATGTGAGTGGTGATTCCAATTCGCAGACCATTTCTTTGGCATTCTATCAAAGTGCTCGTGCTTTTAAAGTAATTGAGTATCTCCAATTTAAGCACTAGGGAATGAAAAGCCTTTTCTTTGCTAGTGTTGACTGTTCTCGTAATCGGAATATTTGTTCCTACTATGGTATTCGAATGGTCCCAGAATTGAAACTGATTCCTACAAAAGATCTAGCATTTGATGATAAAACTGTGGACTTCCAACATGGTGAACAGATTGATAGTTACTTGAATCGGTATTTTGGAACATTCATCAGTCTAAAAGGAGGACTCAATGAGAGATATGGTAGAGACAGTGTGCTAGACGAATTAGCTCATGATTTTATGACTGTACATGAATCAAAAGGAAGTGACAGATAGGGAAATGAGGAAGAACGTAAACAGATTATGAAGAAGGTCTTGAAGTTGAAGACCAAGCATCCTGCTAGTTTCCGTTATTACAAGGTGATGAAATTAGTGATGGTTGATGGAGACTCAGCTGTGGATCAGGAAAAGAATGAGACTGAGAAGGCTCTTGCTAATTTGCCGAAGGAAGGGAAGGAGTATTCTAAGTTACGTGGAATGCAGAATGTTCTTCGACAGTTCATTAAGATTACTGTTGAGCCCGGTAAAGTCGTAGGAAGTGGACTGTGAATATCATATCCAGTTTGTTCTTGATGAGGACAATTTCGATGCTGTGGTGAATGGAAAGCGAAATGTGATGGTTAAGTTCTATGCTCCTTGGTGTGGTCATTGTCGTGCCCTTGCTCCTGTCTATGTAGATTTAGGATTGGTAATTGACCTGTAGGAGGAAGTAGCTAAAGAGAATACTGAAGATGTGTTAATAGCCGAATTGGATGCTGATAAATACAAGACTCTCGCTGTTAGGATAAAGGTGATCTGTTACGTGTAGGGAAAGTATGGAATTGAAGGTTTCCCGATTCTGAAGTGGTTTGCAAAGGGAGCAGATCCAAATATGCCTGAGATGGTAGATTCTGCACGAACAAAGGAATCTCTTCTTGGTTATATCTACGAGAAGCTACATGGGGATGAATCTGGGGAAGAGGAGAGTACTGAGTTGTACATTGTTTGTTTGATGAACGAAACCGGCGTTTTGTCATGGATTATGAAAAACAGAATTCCCCAATCGTCTTTGGACCTACCATTAACTTTGGAAATTAGAAGACGATGTCTAAACTTACAACAGATTTGCCGGGACTTCAGAACCTGATCAGGCGTGATCCTCAGGTATATCGTGAAGAATTCATGCAACAGGTAAATCGTGGTTAACAACTTGTCATACATAGTACGATCACTTCCAAACAGAATTTGAGATCTTTAAGATGAATCCTTCGGAGCCTGCACCTGCTTTTAATGCACTTTTGAACTTCCTTGGACATGTTGCTCAGTGTTATCCCGATGTATGATTTTTCGACAGTTATTCATCTAGGTATTGAAAGACTATCCAACGATTCTTTTTGGCATTATGGACGATATGGCGGATGTTATGAATCGAGACACTCGTGTATGTGTGGTGAAGGTGTTGATTCTTCTACGAAACAAGGGTCTTATTGAGTTAATTCCTCTTCTGAAATCCTTTTTTCATTATTTCCGCATCAATGACAAACAGTTACGTGCCCTTTTGTATACACACATAATCTCAGTGATTAGTTCTTCTAATAAAGGTAAAGTGAATGAAAATGTTTGTCTATTCTATTTCTATTACTCCTAGTTGAATCGCCAGTTGAAGTCATTTATGTTTGATCTCCTCAATTCGGATAACGAATTGGTGGCCCGTAAAGCCTTAGATGTGATGGTTGAATTGTATCGTCGTCAGGTATGGACAGATGCTCGTTCTGTTAATGTGATCGCTGCTGCCTGTCTCTCAAAAGTCATTTTTCACCATGTTTCTGATAGATAGCATAGTCGTGTGATGGTTGGAGGAATTCGATTTTTCCTGGGTATCGAAACCCGAATTGAAGAAGATGAAGAGAAAGAGAAGGAGATCAAGGTGGAAGAAGTAAATCAACATTTGTCCTGTTATAGAGGAGGAATGATATCTAGACACTCTCATAAGACGCGTGCTCGTAAGCGAGATACAGAACGTCAGATTGCTGAACGTCGTCGGAAGATGAGACGTGCAAATGAAATGACGGGTCAACCTCGTTTCCCAGCTATTGCTCTGGTATACGATGCTCAAGGTTTTTGTGAGAAAATGTTGAATCAATTGAAGAAGGTAAAGCTGAAGTTGTAGAGTCATTCTTAGACAAAGGAACAATTTTCTGTTCGTCTGATGATGATGGATATAATATCTCGATTTATTGGATACCATAAATTATGTCTATTTCCATTCTATGCTTTCATTCAATCCTATTTGACAGCTCATCAACAACAGGTTACTCGGATTCTAGTGTATCTTGTTCAGAGTTGTCATGATTACGTACCGCCTGAGGAGTTGATGCCTCTGGTTCGTGTTATTGCTGATAACTTTGTGACAGATCATTCGTCACCGGAAGTGATTGCTCTGGGTATCAATACTCTCAGTGAGATATTCCTTCGAATTCCTCTTCTTTACCAGATGGAGGAGTTAGAACCACTTATTCACGAGGTTGTAGAATTCAAGAATAACCGTGATAAAGGAGTTGTAGTTGCGGCTCGTAATTTCATGAATGTGAAGATTGAGAGGAGGAGTGATTGATAGAATGCTCGACGGATCTATCCACTATGTCTGAAGAAGAAGGATCGTGGTAAAGAGAGCGATAAGACGGCTCGTCCTCTGGCTTATGGTGAGGAGTATGTACGAGATACCATGGATGGAATGGAAGCTCTGGGTGAAGCTATTGAAAGAGGTGAAGTGAAATTGGATGAAGAGGACAATCCAGAAGATTGGGAGGAAGAGAAGAAGGTATTAAATGGTGAAGGTGAGGAAGTGTCTGTGAAGAAGTGGGAACCTGTGAAGGTGAGTAAGGAATTGGATGCGAAGGTGATGAAATCAAAGAAGACAGTATCCATGAAAGAAGATGAAGCATTGTTGGAGGATGAGGAGGAAGAGATTCCTGAGTTGGTGGAGAGTGAAGGAGAAGAAGAAGGAGAAATGGAGGAAGAGGAAGAAGAAGGAGAAGGAGATGAGGAGGAAGGAGAAGAGGAAGGAGACGAAGAGGATGGTGAAGAGGAAGGAGAGATGGAGGAAGAACATGTGATTAGTTCAGATGCAGTAGAGAATAAGGACGAAGAGAAGAATGAAGATAGTCCAGAAGAACGTGAACGAATTCGGCAACGTCGTATTGAGATGGCTCGAAAAGTGTTGGCTACTCGAGTTCTTACACCGAAAGACTATAGAATTCTACAAGGAGATAATGATAATGATTCAAGCAGTGAAGAAGATGTCGAAGTGGCAAATGCAATGGTAAGTCTATGGACATTCATTAAATCATAGCATCATTCGGCTGTGGTGAATCCGGATGATTTGTTGGGATATCAGAAGAAACGTAAAGACACGATCGAAGTAAGAACTGATGGAAGAAGTGATGAATAGGAACGACGACGTAAGGCTATTGAAGGACGTAGAGAATTCCAAATGAAGCTGAAGGGAGGAGGCACAACGAATAAGGAAAAGGAACGAAAGAAGAATTTCATGATGGTGAAACAGAGTTATCGTGTCAAGAACAAGCTGAAGCAGAGTATTCAGGAGCAACAACAAGCTGCGAAGAAACAAGTCCGTCGTTTGCAAATTCTGGGAAGAAAGGCCAACAAGAGAAGAAGAATATAAGTCGTTTATTCTGAAATTCTTGTAACAAACAGAATAATGCTTTGGTTCTAAGAAGTACATGGCAACAGTTAAAACAATCTATCCATCATATCATTTGAAATAAAATACAGCCATCTTGTACCCAAAAAGCAAAGCAAAAATGACTAGTAGCACGAAATAGACAGCATCAATCACCACAACAGGATTCTCCGTTGGGATCTTCAGCTGATACTGTGAAATCCCCAGCAAGTTTGCTAGATAACCAGATACCGACGGTACGATAGGTTTCTCTTCACTCGTTTTTGATGTTGCTCCTTCAGATGCAGTGTTTCGGTTGTGCAGAGTAGATTGATTTCCTTGATTCGATGGCGTGTTTCGTGAGGTAATGTCATTCCACGTATATATACGTTTCTTTTCATTTTCTTTCTTTGGTGAAACATCATCAACTACTTGCCCATTCACAATTCGAGCCATTACACAGTAATCCAAACAAACACTAAAGACAGATCACAAAGATCACTTGATATAAGAAACAAAAAGAGAACGATAAAGGAACAACTTTTGAAGATAATGGATTCGACATGTTACACACACAAAAGAGACTTCAGAGCATTGAAATCCCCAGCCAGTAAATCCTTATTGTCAGCTGAAACACTTTCATGAATACGCTTCACAAGCTCTTCTTTAAACAGACGAAGAACCATCGGATTTGATGAAAGAGAAGTCAACAAACTCGAATCCTTCCCAAGCACTTCACCTACCACTGCTTCGAAGTATTCCTTAAGATTCTTTTCATGAATATGGCCTGTAGTCTCGGTATAGGCATTACTCAGGTTTTGGGGTTTGCGCAACTTCATTACAGCCTCATCAACTTCGATCACCTTTTCCCATTCTTTTTCCATTGACATAGGTAATATTTGTAGTGCCTGGTACTTTGAAGATGGCTGGACCGGAGTTAAATGATGAGCTTCCATTTGACTCGAAGACGCATCTTCTGCCTCATTTTGCTGGATTGTGCTATTTAGGACATCATCCAGAAGTCCATCTAAATCAAAATCATCATCCATAATGAGAATCTATCTCAGTAATCTTCAAGAATTCTTTGTTGGTATACCAGAAACCATTTGGTCATGAATGATTCAGCGAGGATGAATAATCCTGACGTTACACAAATCCTTAGAAGGATTTGTCAAGATTTGGCTTTTGATGTATTTCTATGGTACGAAGGAGTGATATTCTAGGTTCATAGACAATATCATGAAGATCCTTTGTCTTGCTATGTTGATCTTTCTGATGCTGTTCGGAGTTATATTAATAAACGGGAGGTTATAGAATATGACAAAACAATAGATTGTCATGACAGTATTCATAACACCGTCCAATGTATCTATTGTCGTGGTGTTGTAGGAAGTAGTATGCATAGAGTGTTATCTTATAGATTGAGAATTCACAATACGTTGCTCATCTGGTGAAATGCATGAATGAATACTCAAATGAATCATGATACTTCCTTACTCCCTTTTCTACACTCGAATCTGGCATTCAAGATATAGCCGTAGGATTAGTATTGTACACTTAGTAATACCAACTTGTTTGTGTGAAAAATGGAGAAATAGAAACGAAGTTGTCAACAGAATTGACAAGATGTTAATTCTTGTGTTCCTTTTCTATGTTGTATCTTCGGAAGATGTTGTACTGAATCAATTCAAGCCAAAGGGAGCATCATTTTCCACTGTTCACTCGATCACATCTAATTCTTATTCATTCTCCTTTGAATGGAATCTAAATCATCGTATACAATGTTATACCTTATCGATTCATAGACTTCGATAATGATCTAACGAGACTTGCCCAGAACCTTTATCAACAAGGTGATGGACTGCTTAGTATCACTTCAGGTGTTCCAAGTAATGACTGGTTTCCTGAACACACTCTTTATCCTGAGGGTCTTTATCTTGATGCACCAATAGAAAAAAGAGAGGCGATTTTGAGTGTTGTATATGATTATTTCATGATAGGGACAATTTATCAAGGAGTGTATAGTCATCACCATTGGTATCATTATCCTATTCGTCCCTGTACATACTTCTATTCCCAACTTCATAATCTGTTCTTTGAAAATGAAAAATCATCATTTGTCCATACCATGTTACACTCCCCTTTCACTTCACTCAGTAAGAATCAATCATCTCCTCATATCAAGCAATTAAAACGAATCAGACATCCGTTTATGCATCATATCTGTTTGTACAGAAGAAGAAAGGGATTATACCAATCTATCACTCTCTCCAACAAACTGTTAAGGGTAGGAATAATAACCAACTTATTCCATCAGATATTAATATGGAACTGGGAGAACTATGGATACAGTCCTCCAACACTTCTTGTGGATACGGTTCTATCACAATTGTGGAACCAGTTGGAATCAAGTTCCTGACCTCTCAACTACAGTCTATCCAAGGTTCTATTCACTCATCTAAGAGAGTCAATGACACACACATTCTTCAAGGATATTTCAATGCGTCATTTGTTTTGACCATTCCATTTTACACAACACCAGTAACATTCAATGAATTGCCAAAGAATGAAGATTTGGGTATCATCATTCCTCCTTGTGTCTTGAAGATCGATGGATCCAATCAAGTTATATTTTCCACTAGTATGAGTCAGCAGCCCGATAATCATCTAGATGCTGTTGCTATCACTGTTGCACCAGACTCAACAATGCGATATGATTGTATGATTATTGGAGTTGTAGCAATTCTTCTATTTTCACTAAAACTATATAAAAAGAGAGAATATTCCTAAGAATAAATGAGTTGAATAATTCTGTTTGGATTCCAGAAAAATAATGAATTTCGTCTCTTCCATTTTATCGCTTGATTTTATTCACATCAAATATCTCATTCAATCATGCTTTCTACAACATGGAAGAAAGTCATACGGCCTATTTCAAGGCTATTCATGAGGAATATCATCACTCCAGCCACTGCTAGTGATTATGAGAATGTGATGGATCTTGTAAAGTGGAAGAATATACATATAATAATGAATAGATCACGTAGTATAGACTATTATTATGCAGGATGCCAGATTCCTGAAGTGATGAAAGTTCCCTTCTTTGTTGCTGTATTCTTTATCTCTGTATTCTTTATTCTTAGTATGGTTTCAATACGGAAGCAGCAATTATCAGAGATCAGATCAACGGAAATGTTCTAGCTGGGAGAATGAGATTACAATGGCTGCGTGAGCAAGTGTCGAGCATGTATGAAGAGAAATCTTCAGGAGCAACTCCTTTGCTTCGATGTGTTAATGAGATGATCCAGCAGTACAAATGGTCCTCTTGTTTCTTAGACCGAATTGTAGAGGCAAGGGTAACCCAGAAAGATCATTATCACGAATAGGAAACAGACTTGAATGATGAACCAGTACAAACGATCGATGATCTTAATATATATGGAGAGATGGTATTTGGATCGATCGGATATGTGGTGATATCGATAGGTCTTGATGGATAGTTGTTAATGCAGAGTTTCCGCATCGAAGATGACTCAATGGTGGAGGCATGGAGAAGACTGACGCATTCGATGGCCATTTCTATTCTATTGCGTGGTACTCCATATCATTTCCAACATGAGAAGAGCTATTTTCCTGCAGACCTAGCAAAGAAATATGACCTCCCTTCATTTAGGGAGTGCGATATCAAATCGGATAAGGTTCAGCAAGTTATTAAGGAAATGGCTGAATATGCACTAGATAACTATAATAGCGTACGGAAACTATGGAAACAGGGATGCAAAGGACCTAACAAACAATTTGAAACAATGATTCTCCTGGGTTCTCCTTCGATCTTCTATCTTGAACAACTAAAAAAGCGAAATTATAAACTAACAGGTAGGAACAGAAAGGGGCTTGAGAGAGTAGATGAATCCCTGTCCAGTCCTTTTATGAACGTCAAGCTCCAGAATCGTCTATTAAGGCAAAAGTCATTTAAATCCTATTGAATAGATAAATATCTTGTTAGAACCAAATTACGATCACAAATCGCTAAAAGGCCCCATTCTATTAGGGCCCTTTTCCACTCACTTTGGTATCGCTTTTCTCTAGAATTGAGTTACCGTAGATATTTTAGAGTCTAAGGATAATTCAAGAATGGTAAAATCATTCATTTGAACATCTTAACGTACAGGGTAAAACGACGTATGTCCTTTTTGAGTCTGCCTCTGGCTATTCTCTCTACGAGGTTGTGGAGAAGGAAGAAATTGCTGGACTGGCCACTCAGGTATTTTTCTCTCTTGAATATGGTAATTGTGTAGGTACAACAGAGCATCACCGACTTTAGCAAATTTAGTAAGATAGTAAAGCTGAAAGCATTCTGTGTAAGTGAAATTTGATATGGTTAAGGAAAAGCCCTTTGAGAGCGCTGAGAGTGCTCTGGAGAACTGTAACGACATTTCGGAGGGAGTTCTGAGCAACACACTCAAAGTGTTTCTCGAGGTAAATCTGCCTTCGGT
>NW_014569238.1:10176-11326 GCF_000743755.1 Blastocystis sp. subtype 4
CGAATTGGTCAGGCCATTCAAGAAGCGTTGCATATTCCTTGCATGACAAGTGATGTGATTCTCGAGATGACACGTGGAATTCGTCTTCACTACAGTAAGTTCAACTCGTCATTGGACGGAGGAGCAGCAGAAAAGGCGATGTTGGGTCTGGGTCACAGTTATTCTCGTGCTCATGTGAAATTCAACGTGAATCGTGAAGACAACATGATTATCCAAGCTATTTGCATTTTAGATCAAGTTAGAGCTGTCTTTGTGATTGATTGTAGATTGATAAGGATCTGAATACATTTGCTATGCGTATCAAGGAATGGTATAGCTGGCATTTCCCTGAGTTAAAGGACATTGTGAAGGACAATTATCTGTATGCTCGTGTGGTGAAGCTGATTCAGTCTCGTAAGTTCCTGGAAGATGATGCCTGTGTGGAGGAATTGAAGAAGGTTGTGGGAGATGAGGATATGGCGAAGGACATCATGAATGCAGGTCGTGCTTCGATGGGTCAGGAATTGAATGAAATGGATTTGGTGAGTGTGAATCTGTTTGCAGATAAGTGAGGTTGAGTGTTGAGTATGATATGCAGAGTTGTGGAACTGAGTAAATATCGTGAGGATTTGTATGATTATCTCCAAGCTCGTATGCATAGTGTGGCTCCCAACCTCTCTGCTTTGATTGGTGAGATTGTTGGTGCTCGTTTGATTTCTCATTCTGGTTCACTGGTGAACTTGGCAAAGTGTCCTGCTTCAACAATCCAGATTCTGGGTGCTGAGAAGGCACTTTTCCGAGCTCTGAAGACACGTAGCAATACACCCAAATATGGTATCATTTTCCACAGTAGCTTCATTGGTCGTGCTGGATTGAAGAACAAGGGCCGTATTTCTCGTTATTTGGCGAATAAGTGTTCGATTGCTTCTCGTTTGGATTCCTTCTCAGAGGAACCTACCGACTTGTATGGATTGAAGATGAAAGAACAAGTGGAGCAACGACTCAATTTCTATGAGACTGGAGTACCTCCACAGAAGAATATCGAAGCAATGCATGAAGTGGCGGAGGAGTTGAAGCAGATGAAGCCGAAGGAAGAGGAGAAGGTGATAGAGGAGGAGGTGAAAGAAGAGAAGGAAGAGAAGAAGGAGGAAGTGAAGGACAAGAAGAAGGA
>NW_014569237.1:0-11303 GCF_000743755.1 Blastocystis sp. subtype 4
TCTTACGTTTCGTCTTGTGAGGTCCAGAGGAACGGGTGTTATCAACAACCGTGAAAGAACTGTCCTCTTCATCACCAAGAAGTCCTCGAAATCATAAAATCAATCCTAATTCTCACCTTCGCCACGGGACACAACAGAAGACTGCGTAACATCGATAATCATTCCCAGATTGTCATCTCTGCTGAATAGACTAAAAGGAAGGCCCTCGAATTGCTCAGGAAGCTGACAGGGACCCCAACCATGAGCATTTATCGAGAATGCAGGACAATTATAGGGAGATTCACTCGCTTGTTGAGCTGACATTCTTTAGTCCAACAATACGTGGTTATTTGTCGAGATTGAAACAATCTAAGAAAATCCCGAGTATTTCTGGAACCAAAAGGCTGCCACTTTTTGAGTGTTCTCTATCGTTAGATGGGATGGTTGTCGACTGTCATCGAATAGATGGTATCATAACTATACTGTGGATTCTTTTGTCGATCGTCACATCAACGTCAACTGAGGAGTTCTGTGATTCTGGAACCCTTGACACACTATGTGAGGTATCAACAAAACATAACTATGATGTAATTTCTAATTCTGTGTTGTCAATTGTAGGTGGAAGCCGATTCTTCATATGTATTCTCCGGAAATGGAACAGTGCACTTCATCTGCAATCATAAGGGGTGCGGGTCGATCTTGTGTACGAAGGAGGATTGTGAGATTGAATTCGGATTGCTAGGAGGATTTATTATGGACAACAATACTAGTATTACGGTATCGATGTCTGAATTGGATAATCAGCAGGCGCAGACAATTCGTGTTCATGCTGACGCTATTTTTATTAGTCAAGAGAGCTCTTTAGATTCTTCCTCTCTTGGAGATACAGCAGGGCCAGGAAAGGGAGATGATACAAATGGAGCGAGTTATGGAGGTTCGGGAGGTCGCTTTTCAGAGGACTACTTTTCTTACGCATCTAATATATCTGAAATTGTGGGTAATCCATTCTGCGAGTGAGTATTTGTTTTCTGTTTGATTTTAAGAGATGAATCCTTTTTATTAGGTTCAGGAACTGGAAAACATGGTGGAGGTCGTGTTTGGTTACAAGCCAATGTGATGGGCATTCGAGGTCATATTCTCGCAAATGGTGAAGATGGAGATAGTTTTGGTGCTGGAGGAAGTGGAGGAACCATTATTATGAAAGCTAAGAACATTACCATTGATCGTACTTTCCTACTCTTTTTCTTATTGTTAGAAGATGCTTTGATCTCAGCCATTGGAGGTATGGGGAATCCTATCTGTTTAGCACCATCAGATCGAAACTGTAGACAATTTTCGGATCGAAATTGGCGTTTCGGTGGAGGTGGAGGAGGTCGAATCTTTCTTCGGTACGAGAATCTGGAATGTGGAAACTATGACAGTATTGTCGTATATGGAGGTCCCTCAAATGGTGGTGTCCGTGGTTTAATTGGAGGAGCTGGAACAGTGACACATTTTGTGATTCAGGATAATTCGACAATAGTATATATGATGAGTCAACTGATATTTAGAATACATATCTTTCTTTGGATAATCGTGATCTCAAATCTACTGCTGGTACTCCAGTTGTCTTTCCTGCTACTCCGATTGCAGGTCTCACAGTTCAGCGTACTGCTGTTCTTTATACCTCTCATTTTGGATTGAAGCCCGAGACTCCTCCAGGTCCATTATCTCGAGGTGTGAGTATTCGGAATGGTCGCTTACAGCCTCTGAGGGATGATCTTGGACTAATCATTGATTCTCCAGTCATTTCGATTCTTCAAGTCTGTTAAGGAAGGACCTCTTATTTGTAGAACTCTGTACTCAGCGCAAAGAAGATGATTCATATGAGTGCGAATGAGTTTCGCATGTCTCAATCCACTATCAAATTTGGTGGAAACTTCGATCTGAATTGTATTGAAGATGTGAAGTTAGATGGTACTGTGGCTGAAGAATACACAAGTTCTGAGTATCCTTGAATTGTCAGTTCTTATCTAGTTCACATTTCCATGTCGAAGCTTTGGGTCCTATTGATATTCCTGGTACTGTGAATAGTCAGTTCATTCATATTGTATCTAATGTCTCTATTGATATTAGTGGAATGATCAAATCCCAACGATCTGATTGTATAACAGAGGATCTCTCTCATGATCCAGTCCTTTTCAGTTTCTCTTCTTATTCCTAGTACTCATTCTTCCTTGAGAATCGAACTGCTTTTGATGCAAATGCCACACGTCACTACATTCTTCTGTCTGTGTTTTCTCTTCATTTGTAATTCATAGTGTTTCTCCTTCCATCACTCTTGAAGCCAAAGCTCAAGTAGAAGGAGGAGCTACCTTCCTCTGTGCTCGAGAAGTGAAAGTCAATGGAATTATTGACGCTGATGGGATTGTAGTTTCGTTCATTCCTGTTTATCATAGGGTTGTCCTAGTGGCAAAGGTCTAACTCCGGGTCATGCTTCCAAATATCCTTATTCATGTGCTGGAGGAGGTGGATATGGTGGTCAGGGAGGCCAAGGAAGTGATCTGCATGGTGGTCAAGGAGGTGAAGTTAGTGGTAGTCGAGAACTTCCTCTCTCCATGGGTAGTGGTGGTGGAAGTGTGAGTCAGAGTGGAGGAAGCGGAGGTGGGATTATTATTATCAATGCTAACTCAGTTCTTCTTCTAGCAAAATCAGGTTTGTTTTTGTCATTCCATTCATATTAGAGATTTCAGCGAATGGAGCTCCAGCTTCTGCTGAGACAAGTGGTGGTGGTTCTGGCGGGAGTATTCTAATTGAGTCAGAATACCTGGAGTTCCATGGATTTGTGCATGCAGATGGTGGAATGGGAGGTGAGAATGGAGGTGGAGGTGGAGGTGGAGGTCGAATCATGTTTCTCTTAAACAATACTCAAGTTCAGGAGGATAGTGAGTTGTTCACTGGCAACTACAGTGCTATGGGGGGACTCCATGGAACTCCTCCTCCAACGAGCTCTCCATTCTTCGTTGCTAATACATCATCAATCTATGATGGATCTGATGGAACAGTTTGGACTTCGTTAGCACCATGTGGAGAGGGATATGGAACAGTCTTCTGTACAGTATGTCCAGCAGGCACATACAAGAATGGAACAGATGTATCTCCATGTGTAGCCTGCACGAATGGGCCTGAACACAGTGTATATACCAATCGAGGACAAGGGAACTCTCAATGTCCTTTCACTTGTCTGACTGGGTATCGAGGTCAAGACTGCTTAACACCGTTTGCTGAATTCTTACGTCAAATTGGAGGTTGGATGGTGGTAGGTGTGATTTTGGCTCTCTTCCTCATTACCATCAGTGTTTGTACTCTGTTGATTCTTCAATACAATCGTATCCTATTCATTCGTTGTCTCATACTTAGGAATGCGTGTACGCCAATACCAACAACTAGAACAGTCAGTTCCATCAGCATGGTATGCTCAAGATATCGATCGTGTTCGTCAGAAGCAGAAGTTAAATTCGCATTATCTCACCATTGCTACTCTATCAGAACATGTAGGAAGAATTTATCTGAATGGGCGAAATACTTTCCGAAACCCATGGGTTGTTCCTGTACGTCCTCCTGAGTATCTGATGCCTCTCATTTTCTTGCCTGAATATGAGAGTTTCCGTGATGAGATGAACAATCAATTGAGCTATCATATCTTCTGGTCTATTCTTTCAATCATCCTTGTATCGTTCATATTCCCTCCTGCATCTCTGTGGTTACTACAGAAAATGAAACGAGATCGAGCTCTGAGATTTGAGACTTATATTGCTAAGGGAACTCATTTTTTCTTACGAGGACCTCGTGCCCAAGCATTATTAGAATCAGTGAAGTGTGGATATGATGATAAATACTCCATTGCTTATATTGACATTCTCTACTTAGAGACAATGCCACCACCTGAAGGTATTGAATTAGGAAGTCCTCTTCTTCCTGTGAATCTTGTCATTAGCGGTAAGGGTACTGCATTAGATCCTTATACGATCGGTAATGAATCAGAGAATGATTAAGCTTTAGATCTGAGTGATGTTCTGGTGTCATCTATTCCTAATTGCAAGGATCTTCAGAAATTCATCGATAAGGAATACAAGAAATTCCTTCTGGAGTTGAATGTTCAATTACGTTCACTCTCTCCTATTGAGGTTCATTCTCGTAATGATATTGTTGACATTCGAGTATCATTCTATTGTGACTCTAATGATTAGGAAGATAGCAAAGAGATTATGAATCTATTTCATATCCAGAATCCTCACTATCAGTATCTCATATCTGCTGGAGTGAGAGTAGGCATATGGAAGTCTGTGTTATTATTAGCTTGATTTGGCAGTATCATGGCCAAACTATGTGAAGGGCTCACAAGGAAGTTCACTTCTCTCTCTTATCGTATCTTATGCTGATCAGGATCCTCTTCAATCTTCTACCTCCTCATCACTATCACGTCGTCGAGACTCAGTGATAGGAAAGAGATCAAAGCCCAAGGCTCAAGTGGGTATTCGAGAACATGCACTCTATTCTTCCTTCCGAAAGGAACGTTCATCGCTAAGTAAGGACCACTATTCCAGTGGTGACACAGTCTTCAGTGGACCTATCTCTGAGAAGTCAACAATTCGAGAAGTCTTCTTTCTACTGTAAATCTGATCATTAGGAAGCATTAGCCAAACATACTCCAACAGAATCTCTCCTCTCAAATTCCAATCAGAAGCCATTTGGATCCCTAGCTGATATCACACACCCATGTCGAGCTATTCTCATAACACAACCATTCACACCAGATCAGGTTCAACTTCCGAAGTCTATCACTCTTTGGCTCTATAGACTTCTCTTCAAGCGACCCATAGCTCCTCGTTCAATGAGTCTTCGTTTGGCTGTCAAGTACTTCCTCATTGCTTTATCCACTTTGGATCTCATTCGTATGATTGTCTCTTCATTCTCACTCTTAGTCACTTTAATGTTGAATGTGGATATGTGGTGTTGGGCTCCCAATCATTCATCTGTGTGTTCACCACGAGCAGTTGTAGTATCTTATCTCATGTATGCATTCGTGCAATGGTTCAGAATAGTTTCCCTCTCTCTATTATTTTGTCTCCACTCTCCATCTTTGTAGCCTCTGCGGCCAATTTTTATAATGGAGCCTGTGTAGCCTTAGTCCTCTTGCTTTCATCAATTCCTGCAATTGCTACAATGCTCTTTTTCGTCCACGACACACCGTATGTCGTAAATGCCACATTTCTGATTTTTGGATTATTAGTCTTGAAGTACCTCCAGGGACGCGTAGTTATAATTTTCTTGATTTATTGATAGTTGTTACTTTGCTTTATTGCCATTTTGGAAACCAAAGACAAGATTCAAATCAAACAAAAAGACCCTGATTTCCGAAGAACGTTCTCTGTTTCTGATATGGGGATGTACACCGTTGTTAACATAGCTGAAGTATAGGAATCGGATTCCTTCGACGAACTCAATTGGAATGGTGATTCGTCCAAAGTACAGTGATTCTATTGATATGATGTGATATTTCAATTTATACTATAGTTGAAATGCTGTTTGTTGTTGCCTCCATTTCACAAGATGCTTTACTTGTCATGTCATTCTGTTGTGAATGTTCAGTTTGACAAAAAGAACCATGTTGTGAAGTTTTCAGTGTATAAATACAACAAAGGGAAGGATCGATTCAAGAAACGATATGAATTCTCGTTTCCAGATTCAAGTTCGTTTTTATGCATGGTACTAAACTTGTAGATTCATTGGATGAAGTAGTTGTACTAAAGGATGTCAGTTGGCTTCCTTTTGAACTGTTTTATATTTCATGTGGTTTTAAATTTAGTATGATTCCTATTTGTATTCTTCGTAACTCCAGTACCAAACATTATCAAGTCCTTCGTATTTGTTTCAACAAGGGTGAAATCACTGTTTTGGCAGAATTTACATTCAATGGAAGTGTTCAAGGTGTTATTTGATTCTGTTCTGTTATTCATAGAACTCATTCTTACAAATGGTCCGACGCTGTTTCTCAAATCGGAAGACAATAAGCTCCAAGATGTAGTGCTTGCTGACAATTCGATCCTTCAACTGGCGTCTTCACCTATAGAACCTCGATTTATGTGAGTAATAACCAGTTACTTCATATCTAGTGACAATGATAAAGAATGGATGATTCAACACAATCAACGTTCCTTCTCTGTTTCCAAGGAAAAGAATGGCGAGATGCTTCTCCACATCCTTCTTTCTGGGCGAGATGGTTATTATCTCGTTACACAACAAGGGACAACGATCCGCATTCTCTATTATTCTCGTGGTTTTGTTATTGATATTGAACATATCAACGATACATTAATTGATCTATTTCCTATCAGTTGGTATGGAAACGAAGGCTATGGATGTCAGTTTGCTCATTCATTCTTCCTTTTAAATCAGCAGCGGATTCTATTTCGTATTCTTGTTTCTTTCGTTCAATTTTAGGCATATCTAATTCGTTTGTACTAATTGATGATTTCCTAAATTGCGGAAATATCCAGTTTTTTTGCTACGCAGTGGATTCCTATTTCCATTACACCTTACAGTCCCTTGATCACTCTGTTCTCATCTCTTCCTGTCTTCATGGTTCTTCGAAACCTCTTTCCATTCCTCCAGGTCGAAGTGTCTACTTCAAAGGACTGTCTCTCAAAGTATCTCTCTTTCAAGAACAGATTCAGCAACTTCTCATACGGAACTCCATCCTCCAAACTCTAATCTCCTCTCAAGATAGCATTCCAGCCTCCTTTCTGCATCCTCTTCTGCTCACTAAGGATCCTCCTCCTAAGAAACCACGAGTACATAAGCAGATCTCTATCACTTCATACAATGCCATGTCAATTGGACATGCGATCGTTCTCCATATTTGTGGCTCTTTTGAAGGAAGCAAAGGGGAAGAGTTGATTGTGTCTGTTGCTTCCTCGTCGATCTCTTTCTCACAGAATTGTGATGTTTGCGATGTGAAGTCGGATGGAAGTTTCTCAGCTGAACTTCGACTGCAAGGATCGTTCCCTTCAATTCCTATACCTCTCTTCGTATTCATCTCCGATTCTCATTCTCTTCATTTTGCTGATGTGATTCAATTGTACTCTCTTTCCACTGTTCCTAACACGTTTCCTTATCCCAGATTCCTCTATGATAAGACTGCTACTGCATCTGTTCGGAAGTTCTTTTTCTCCTCTGGTTTGCTCAATGAATCATTTCTCTCATCAACAATACATTCAATCACACTTCCTTTTACCATAGAAGAAGCGGAAGTATTGGTCAAACTGTGTCATTCTTATCTTGATAAAACGAAATGCTGCTTAGATGTGTCAGAAATACCTTCATGTCGACAATTGGTCCTTCGATTACGCGAATCTCTTCTGGAAGAAGCATTATTTTGTAAATCTCAAGTTGTTGTAAGTTTCTTTAAGCCTATATCATCGATAGACTTTGGATCATGAGATTCGAATTACAAAGGAAGGATTACGCTATCGTATCAGGAATGACAGTATCAGCTGTATCATAGTATCACTGTTTTTGGGATTGTTGCAGTGGCATTGACTTGGTTTGTTATAAGAAACAAGGCATCATGCAGTTGGTCTTGTCGTCTGTTCTTCATCATCCTTTGGACTCACATAGGATGGGTCCTGCTTGTCAATCGGTATCTCGCCTTCAAAGTACTCACATCCAGGCTTCCCCCATGTGTATTTACCTCCTGCACCTTCTTTCTTGATCTCCCTCGATGCTCCATTTCTGGAAAGATGACGATCCATCTCTCGTTTCCCCATTTCCAAAACAATAATAATGCTATTCTTCGTCACGAAGGGAGGATATCACGAAGCGAAAGAGGCGGATGTCACGGGGATGAAGGTATTCTAGCGCACCATTTGATGTATCTATTATATCTTGATTATAACTCATTATCGTTTCATGACTATTTATGGGACGTCTAGTAGCAATTACAAAACCAAAGAATAAATCAAATCGTCAATATGGTAGTTTTGAACCCGTTTGCAAAGGAAGATTGCTTTGGAATCACTGCGAAGATTCTCAAATTGCTGCTACACTCGTCATGGTATTGTTCAATTGGATAGTGTAATGAAGATAATTGTCCCGTCGTTACTTATGCTAGGTTTAGATGGAAAGAAATTGATGTAATTTTTGTTACATTTAGCTATATCTTAGTGATTCCACTTCGCATTGGCTCAGATCTCTTTATCTCTTGTTCTATTTACTGTAATTACTCTGCTACCTGTTGTTATCAGTAGTTCTATTTATTTCGCATTGCGAACATGGCTTACTGAACCTGGAATTTGTCTAAAGAGTGAAAAGGAAGAAGAGCCACCTCCCGAAACATCTGAAAATCAGCGAAAAGTGGCTAATCTGATGGTCTGTGTTCGAAACGACAAAATTGACCTAATCACAGTAATATCCATCCCTTTCGTATCAGTTAGAAATATATATCTCAGACTCCATATATGGTGAATGAACAAAACATTGAGGGACGTACGATTCTTCATGGTGCTGTCCTTCTTAACAAACCCGAAGTTGTCTAAATGTCCCATTTTGAGCCTAGATTGTATCGTGCCTCTTACAATTTCGTCCTAATGTGTACAGTCGAGATATCTACAGTCTTACAGTATTGCATTATGCTGCATTCAATAGAGTGACGTCATTTTTATCTTTATCATAACTAGTATGATGATATTTGTGCTCTCCTTTTTGAATATCTTGGAATCAGTAAACATCGATACGAAGTATTTCTATAATCACTGTTGATTATTATCATAGATAGAAAAGACAATGTATCGTAATGAGGTCCAATCAATCCTTCCAACTTATGATGTTGATTTTGATGCGTATTATCTAATGAATAACTATGAGAGGGTCTATCTCGATAGTATCAGCGATTGTAAATACTGTCCACATCAGATGGCCATTAATGCAACAGAACTCACTTCACAAACTTCTTCTACAGTCAATCAATCTTCCGTAGAAATCATTGCACTTTCTCCAGACAATTCACAGGCTGAATCATTTATGCAATACAGACAAGAGCTTCCAGAACGAAACGATGATGGTGAGAGTCTTCGTAGTTATGTATCTGAAGAGAGCTCGTTATCAGATAGTTCAACATGTATTCATCGCAATGATGATGGGAATGGATTGGATCGTGTTCCTCTTCTCATTGATTCTCTCAGTGAACAAGAGACCTATTACTCCAATTCTTTGAATCAAAATATGAGTGATCGTGCAATCGACTCTCCTGTGAGTGAGAACACAGTTATAACACCACTAATGGAAAATTTGAGTCAATCAGCATCTGAATCAATCGCAGAGAACAAGATTACAGACTCAATAATCTCACATACTTCCACTTACTTCAGTCCGGATAGCAATAATCAGAAATCTTCTCTACATCAAACAGTTTCCTACATTCCCGCGGGAGGAAGCATGCAAAGTCGTTATGATCAGAAGACTTTATTTCTAGTGACTGCTCACTCGTTTGTCGCTAAACCGCATTCAGAAGATGCAGAAAGAATCTCACCTCACAAACTGTTTTCATTTATCTGCATTGATCAGAATTCCATCGTACCAGTGCGTTACTGTCGCTACTGCCATATCTTTATGCCGCCTCGATCCTTTCATTGCAGAATATGTAATTGGTACTGATGTGACAGGAATATCACTCTAGTTGTGTACGAGGATTTGATCATCATTGTCCCTGGATGGGTAATTGTATTGGAATCCGAAATCATGGGTACTTTATGATGTTTATGGTAGAAATCGATTCGGTTTTTGAGAGATAGTTCTCGGGAATCTGTGCATTGTTACTTGGATTGTATGTCGCTTCTTGGGGCATTGTAGCTTCTCTTTCAGATAGTTATATTATTGTATGAATTGAAATTAGAATGTTGATGGGATAGTATCATGCTGTCAATGCTCTATTTCTGTTGAAGCAGTCGTGGACAGAGCTTGTATTCTTTCTTTGTACTACTTTCCTTATGGCTCCTTTAGGCAAATTGTTACTGTATCATTTCTACATTGTATGAACTCTGGTTGTGTTTTAGTATCAGACTTCATTAAATTGTACTACACACGAAGAGATTCGAATACCAGGAAAGAAAATCCGAAAGAAGAATCATCTCTCGAAACAACCCTATTTTCCTTATAGTAGAGGATTTATTAAGAATTGGAAGTATTTCTTCAGGACGTTGAGAATTGCTTCTCACATCCCAAAACAAGAATCAATTGTTTCTTATAAACAGAATACAAATCCTTTCCATGGTGTCCACTCTCAAGTATTGACAGTTCTTCTAATTCTGTGTCACTAAGATTATCTAAATCAACCTATCCATTAGCAACTTCAACTTCAAGTACATAGGTACTTAACATTTGCCGACCGAAAATCCAACCAACCAGGATTATCACGATTAACAAGAGTACCAACCAATTAAACGATCTCTCACTTTTCATTATAACTGATGTAGTATTTCTGCCTCCAATTGTTTCCACATTCATATAAAATGAACAATCAGATGGATTATGTCCAGAATCAATTGCCTTTTTTCTATGACTCATCCAGTCACTTCTTTCAGCTACGCTGTTATTGCAAATGATGTGAGACTTGATGCCTCTCGATTCCCATTATACTCAAACACCCTGCGCTAGAACTATTATGTATCAATCACAGATACATTTGTAAATAGAAAGAGACTTGGGTAATAGTGAACATTGTAGCGTTTAACCAACTCTTTTTCAACTGTTCCATCCACCTACAAATGATCTGATCTGAGTATTCCTGCATCAGCAACACCAATAAGTCCCTTAAGATTCGTAGCACTACTCTCCCAAGCTGGAATCATCTTTTTACAGTGATTACACCACTATATGAAATGGAAATTAATCAAATACAGGAGCAAAGAAACGAACAAACCAGATTCCCGAATCTTCAGAGTTAACGACTGTATCAAAATTATCAATGGTTAGAGAAACAATATCTACATGATCAGGCAACATATAGATATTGATCACCTGAACTAACAACGAGGTCGCAGATGAACACAACAAGAAGTATTCTAAAAGAGAATATGATTCAATGAAAAACTACTTGTTCATCCCAACAAACAGGAGAATAGAATGAATCAAAGCAATAAAATCAACGTAACATAAACTCACCAGCTCCAAAATGAATTGCTACAAGTAATCGTTCTCTCATTATCGCATCTGTTGAATATTGAGGAAGATCCAACTGAAAGAAACATGTATGAGCCACAGGAAGCATCTCATCTCCTGATGAACAG
>NW_014569236.1:0-11177 GCF_000743755.1 Blastocystis sp. subtype 4
TTTTGTTTTGTTTTTTGATGTAGAAGAAAGAAATGAATACCCAGATCAATTCAATAAGAGATTTACTACATCCTTCACATTCAAGCGCTTCAAATTGGTGTATTTCTGTCCAGTACCCACAAATACAATTGGTTTTCCGGTACAATATACCATTGACAATGCAGCACCCACCTTATCATCGATAGTATCAAACTTGGTAAGTACAATACCATCCACTGTTCTCGGTTCTGGGAGATCCGATAAATCATGCAAAGCCTACCTCACATTACAACAAGAATCCCTTACTCGGTTGAATTCCTTCAACTGGTCCACACCATCGTTACCAACCAAGGCTTCGCCAACAAATAGAATCAGATCTGGATTGTTCACATTGACTAGTTTCACAAGATTGCGCATCAACCCTTCATTATTTTGCATTCGTCCTGCAGTATCGATGAGACACACATCAAAACCATTGTCATTGGCATACTTCAATGCATTGAAAGCGACATCGGATGGATCCTTCGTATAGCCACGCTCAAAGAGATCCAAACCCAGACGATCTACATGAACACGCAACTGTTCCACAGCACCCGAACGATATGTATCACAGGCAGCAAGCAAAACACGCAAACCCTTGCTCTTAAAGTAATAAGCAACCTTCGACAAGGAGGTGGACTTACCCACACCATTAACTCCACAGAAGACAATACTAAATGTCTTATTCTGTTGTTTATACTCCTGAACTCGACGCAGAATATCAATTGAGGATTTAGTAGTTAAAATTGACTCAATACTCTCTTCGAGAGCATCACGAACCACTGTTGTCACTCTTACAATCATTCTCACATTTATCCAATACCGAGTGAAACCGCCAAGCTTCTTACCAAGGAGTTTTTCTTTCACATTACCACAAATGGCCTCTGCAATCTCTGTTGCCACATTCTTCTCTACCAACTACGCGTCAGCTCCGTTCCGATGTATCAACCTTCTTCTTCAGTGAATCAACAACAGGAGTCAATTCATCTTCCGTGATGGGAGTTTCTCCAGTAAGGCGTTTGAAGAATCCGCCTAACTTGCCTAATCCCCAACTCGAAGTCGTTGTTTCTTCTTGTCGATCCATTTCCGACTCATTCTAGTTTTTATAATCATCAAAATACATATACAAAGTTCTCAACAACATCTGATGTCACTGCTTCCCCTCCAACACTTCTATCAAGAGAACTCATATCCAGCTGATCATCTTCTGTCACAAGGAATTTACTCTTCTTCTGCTTCTTTTCGGATGCTCCTTTCTTGTTCCCCTTTCGCTTGATATACTTAGGAACAGAATGGGGAGCATCTTCATCACGCGATTCTGTGTCACTCGAAACAGGCTCTTCACTAGCAAGAGAATCTGTTGCAATATTCTAGAAATCAGCTCCTTTATTCTGAAGTACTTCTGTTGATTCTCTCTTCAAGCGATTGAGATTACTGCCCTTAAACTATTGATCAATCCAATTCTACAAAATTCCACAAGAGTCGGTTTTTTCACTCGCTGAGAAACAGATTCAGCAGCATCGAGGATCTGGGTAAACTGGTCATCAAAATCGAATTCCGATCTTGTAATTAACAACTACAGAGAAAGATATACATAGTTTCTATAGGAAACCGATCCTCAAAAGTTGCAGTGAAAGCTCGCTTCACCGATGCAAGGAGATCATCAGTGTACATCAATTGCAGAATGCGTTGATAGACAACAACGAATACAAGACCCAGATCATTACTAAGTGTCCATTTCAACATATAGGGACCATCTGTGAACTGCTTTTCATTGGATCGTTCAGCAAGGATCATTTCCTTCACCATCTTGTTCACAGGATTACCAGTGAGTTCACAGAATGATTTAGACCATAAAATGAGTCCTGTTGTTGTGAAGATACAGAAATAGTCAATCATGGGTAACGCTTACAGAATTAGTAATTGTTACATTTGTTATGAACTTGCGTTCATTCTATTATGGAATGTATTTTATGCTATGAGCAGGATTTGATGAACGAAACATGTTGTCAGAGTGTGATTCACACAAACACAGAAATGCCCATAGGACACCAAAAATACTACTAATATGGCAGAAATAGCAAATCACATTATAACTGATATTCTATTGTCTGGTAATGGACAGAGATTGATTCTCTTCTTGGAAAAGAGGAAAAATATCATCAGTATGAATGCTATCATTTCTTGTGTTAAGATACCAATCATTCAAATAGTCAGTTACTAAACTATCATTGTCAACGGGAAACATAAGCATGGCATCCTGAGGGGATTCACTACCCGTTATTCATTAGAAAAAAAATTACATAGGCATTTCATCAAAGATTGAAATAAACAGATTTCTTGGATCATAGTTCGTTTGTTGTTGGTTGGGTACAACTACCAACGAACTATCGCCGTTTGCTAGAGTGGTCTCATGTGTCTCAATGACCTCAAGTGGAATGCGATTTCCTGCCTTAGAATGATGCAACCAAGTCATTCAATACAGGAACATACGTTCTATCTGGATCATGTTGACCGTTATCCTGAGTATTAACATCCCTAGTGGTCCGTCTTTGTCTTCTCTTTCTCCGAAATTGATTATCCGTACGACGAATACGAGCAAGCACATCCTCTTTACGTTGTCGGAATCGGGGGCAAGTAGGATAATATCCATAATTCAGATCAGCCATGATACTATTAGCCCACCTGCAATCGTCTTGCTTTGCCTCATAATTGGCTACTGCAATCAACATATCTAATGTCTCCCTTTCACCAGCACGATAATTGATTCGACGTCTGGTTGTACGTGGATTGTTTCGAAATGGACTGATAGGTGGAAACGGAGGATAGTACTCACAGTTGCGTCGCAATACAGCAATGATATCTTCATACGAATAGCCAGTATGTTTGGCAAGTGAATACTCATAAATACGCAAAGCAATCTCTTGTAACTGTACTTCTGTCAGCATGAGATTATCTGATTCAATAGTATCAGATAGAGTGTGATCCGTTATAATTTCCATTTTCCCCAAAATTTCCATTTAATGAATTTCCATTTTCCCTAATGAATTTCTCAGTTATGTATACTAATGAAGAAAACCTAGATATAAGTGATAAAGCCAAAATCTGACAACATGTATCATCAATCGTGGAAGAGAAAGATGGTAATTCATTAATACCATTATCTCTAGCTAATCGGAATGTATCAACAGAAGACTCAACGGATATGGGGTTATAAACAGTTCCATTTGTTGAGAAACCACTGGACTCGATATTTCATCAGTAGAAGGAGTCGAAATTCTTTTCAGATAGCGACTATCTATCTGATAGAAATGGTCCAGAAACACAAAGAGAAAGAGAATAATGTAAGTATCATAACGTTATTCCACCTAGTTGGAGAAAACAGATTGACTCTTCTCTACGACAGGTACGAAAACAGATTTGGTCTCATTAGATATCTATTTAAATATCCATAGTCTGGATTTCTATCAAGGCAGAGACGAAGATGGATCCTGACACAGAGTATTTATTATTAGTCACGAGCTCTATATCTATGGATTAACTTACCCAAATACAACAACAGTGTACATTTCAGGAGCAAAGAACAGTAAGTGGTAATAACTATTCAGATAGATATCCATAATGGTCTTTCTCCTTTCAACAACACTGTACTGCTGATAATCCCGAATCACAACAAACTGAATACTCTAAATAATCTTCCCAGTCTGCAACAATACAGTATAAACAGATTTAAAGCCAAAATGAATGGTATCAGACTGATACGGTAAACAGAAACGAAGGTTTATAAAGGCGCATCCTAAGTCCGTTTACAAGCATGAAAACTGTTCTAATTTTCTTGATGATCTTCAGAACAGTTACAACAAGAAAATAATGGTACTATCAGTTAATCCTTATTTGACACATGTAGTCTTAAACAAGCGATTTGTTTCCTAGGACTATTGTATCAAAAACAAAAGTTGTATTTAATGTATCATTCTTGATTGCAAGTGAGAAGAGTATTTTACTTGATTCAATTGCAGCAAATGGTTTAAAAATCCTTATAAGTTACTGATGGATGTTCCCAGGTTTCTTTATCAGATGAGGTGAATCACTGATTCTCATATTGCTCATGAGGATCGATTTTGTAGTCAAAAATTAGAAGGGCAATGCGATGAATGACTTCATATCGTTTTAGGAGAGTACTCGTTTGAATACCTGAAACAACTTCAGTTTCATAAACAAACAAAACAGAGAAAGTTTACTATCATTTGTTTGGCATTTTCCACTTGATCAGGTATTAGACCATTTACCTAGAATTTACGAACAAATACCATAACTCACCTTCGAAGCAAATAACTTACACTTTGGAATTAAGCAAGGAGTAGAAGCCATTCCTCCAAGAATGGAACAAATCTTGGTTACAATGAAGTCAATAAAAGGCTAAACATCATAGTAATTCAATAATTCAAACAGCTGGAGTCCCTAACTGCATAAACGAAGCCAACATATTGATTCCTTCTAATAACTAGGTTATAGATAGAGAAGACAAACTACCCGAATCGCACGTGTCAAATACAGTTCGACCAGTTCCTGAGCATCTGTTTGAATATCTTCTGTTTGCTCACTGTAGAGAGAGCATACACAATAGATAGAGCTATTCATAGCTTCGGAGAAGCGCTGTGACACATTGCTATAAACAGCTCGTAACTCCTCTGTAACTGTAGTAAAGAATCCAGCAAGTTCAGTAAGAAGCTTCTGAAGACTGGCCGTCTCTCGAGCTGAGAATGGATTCCATGTGAAGAGAATGATATCCTAAATATGATCGTTCAACCTCATTCAAACATTCACAAAAGAAATAACGCATTTCTGAATAAGACGAGGAAGTATGGCAGAATCCCGTGAAATGATTGTCTATCCCTAATTCTGCTACTCTAATCCTACATTCTCACAATAGGATTTGAGTGGTTGAAACCAAGGCATTTCGTGTAGTGTAGAGAAGAATCTGGATGGTTTGATTCGACCTAATTCAAGTTCGGTTTCGTCTTCATATTCAATCTCTTGTAAGCCCAAAGGATCAAAGTGAAGAAGAGAAGGAATAATAACCGGAGTCAGGAATTCATGAATAGACAACGAGATATAAGCATTTTCGTAACTACAAATAAAAAGTCAGTCAAGGAAAGACTCTTCAGGAAACCGCTGACGCCAATTCTCAAAATGTGCTAAGATACGATCAAATCGCATATATGTGTAAGCTCGATCATCAAACACATTATCAATCTTCTCTCGAATCTCATCTACAGATTCAAAGAAAGATCAGTTCATACTCAATGCATTAACAAATATTGATGTAGAATCATCATCATAATTATAATACATAACATTATTGAGATAGGTATCTGCATCTGCTGTTATCACATGCATCTCCTTCTGATCTACTTTCAATTCTTGAATAGAATCCCGAATAATTTGTGGTCCATCAATGTATGTACATCGATCCTGATTTCGAGTCTGTGTCATTTGCACATCATAATAGATCTCACTCTTGAAGAAACGACCAGACAATCGACGAATTTCACCGATTTCTGGAATAGAAGGAGTTTCTAATCATGATCAACTCATATCAGACGAACCCCCAACATTAGCAACAAAGCAACCGAGTTCAGTTAAGAAATTGATATCATCATTCATATAGAGACCATTTACAATGTCATTATGGGCTTTATATTGCTTACAAATCTCACAGTATTGACGATACAACTATTCATGACAATCAAGAATCATTAAACACTTCTTCCAATTCTTTTCGTTTATCTGTTAAATACCCACTTAATCGTCTGAAATAGTCACATTGCTGTTGGTAAAACTCATATCGCGTTTCCATATCCTTCTTATCCTGATATTCACTTGCTTCATCCTTGTCAATCTCTTCTACCTCTCTTTCTGTACGCATTACTGTACGTGCATCCTACTGTTGATCTTTCCATCAATCCTTACTTCATCATAACTCACACGCATGTCATTTAGAGCACCATTCAGACGATTCATGATATGTTCCTGAGACACAATAGTGAACTCTGAAGGAGGTTCCACTAGATTACATGACAGTAATGATCATACCTGCAGCAATCGATTCATGAACGGTTGAAATCCGAACAGGCATGGCAGCAGCCCGACGAACCAGACTCTGTTCCCACTTGGTTTCGTCATCACTTGTACTTGCAGACAACTCATCTGCTTCCCACAATGGGGTTTGTGTAATATCTTTTGTATTGATTTGAAATTGATGACTTTCCTCCTCAGTTGGGTAGACAGGCACCTCGTCTAAAGATGCATCTCTTTCATCAGAATCACTAGAGTCACTTGTCAACATTGCATTTCGCTTTCGCAAGGAGGCTCGGAATGAAGAAGTTTTCGGAACAGAAATGAACTCTTCTGAAGCATCCTGAGGATTCTCGCTAGGATATTTCTTCACTTTCTCATTGTTACTACCTTTCATTTGTTCAAGATCCGCATTTGTTAACACTTCCTCTGTCCCCATCATCGACTCCAATCCATCTGTTGTCTTTGATAAATCATATTCTCTGTGTAGATCCAATTTGGTAGTGTACTTGGGTTTATTGCTAGAAAAGAACGCTGATTTCTGCTAGAAGTCAGAATCAGAATACAAACACACCATTGGTAATCTGTTTCTCCTGCTTGAATAAACTGGGATTATTGGTACTGAGGAAGCACTCTGTCCATCAGAACCCTATAAATATCAACAACATGATCACAAAATACCTTCTGAATACTAGAATTCGTAGAAGTGGAAGAAACTGGAATAGCACTTCGAAGAGGAGGAAGAGAGTCATCTTCACTGCTTGATTCCGTCTTTCGGATCGTGCTACGTGCAGTGGAACGATTCTTCTTCTTGAACATCCTCTAAAGGAACAGAACTTGAAGACAGCCGAAACCCCGGTTTGGTTCAAAAAACTACATGGACGGGGTATCTTTAGACTCGAATGGAGTGGAAGAGACGTATGATGAGAGTTATGTGAATCTTCATCCTAGTGTGTTCAGAGTTGGTGATAATACGATCTCTTTAGGTTATCCAACATCCTATTTGATTACAGAAGTAGTATTTGATAATCCAGAAATTAGTGGTGGGAGAGGACGTGAATACTATGGTGGTGAGCATGGTGGTGATTATTTGATTTGTACATGGAAAGACGGTACAAAGAATGGAGAAGGAATTCTATACAATATGTATGGTGAAATTCAGTTTCGAGGCACTTTTGTAAATGATTATGTTGAAGGAGATGGCTATATTTTCAAGGATGGCGTTATCGCCATCAAAGGAAAGTATCACCATAGCAACATGATATCTACATGTTACATTGAGTGTACTCCTGATTACATCATGATGGTAGAAAAGAATAATCTGGGCCACTTTGCGTATCGCGGAGGATTTAATGAAGAATTCTATGAACGTGAAGGATATGGAGCTGAATACGAGAATGGGATTCTTTGTCACTATGGACTGTATGAAGGAAATGTATTACTCCAAATTCTCAAGCGATTTCAGAATGGAACTATGCAAGAACTTGATGAGAATGAGCATCTGGTGTATTTTGGTCAATATCGAGATAATATTGCTCTTGGCTTTCCTCGGGAAGGTGAAGGACGTGAATTCAAAGATGGTATACTGGTATTCCGAGGTACGTATGTCAATGGGAAACGGAATGGGCCTGGAACAGTGTATTATGAACATGGTGTTGCTAAACTTAAGGGAATCTGGAAAGATGGAGAATTAGTTGAGAGTCATGAAATTGATACGCTTGGTTACTACAAAGATGTAAGTTTTGATGGGAGATCACATTCTTTCATTCGTATTGTGGATGGAATTGAAACATTTAGTACTCAAGTCAATCATATCAAATTAAGTAATGGAATGTGTAATGAAGAGAATATGGTTCAGTTAGACTTGAAGGATATTCAACAACTCATTACCGTGGAATTTGGAAATAAGTGTTTTATGAACGTAAAACATGTCTTGTTCAATAATTTGGCACGTCTTCAGAGTATCAAGATTGGTGATGATTGTTTTGCATTTTGTGATCGTCAGAATGACAAACCTTATGATCGTTCAAATCGAGAACGCTGTCTGAAAGACAAGAATTCCTGTGAGATTTGCAATTGTAGGAGACTGGTCTCGATCGAATTTGGTCCTGGAACCTGTTCGTCTTTCTGTATCTTCTCTCTCGATAGATTGGATTCGTTAAGAACTTTACGGATTGGGAATGCCATTGATGAGGTCGTACCTAATGAGGTATGCTCGTTTTCATTTTTTTGGGCCACTGACTTCACTTTGGTGGGGTTGAAATCTCTCAAGACCGTGGAGATTGGTTGCAAGGCTTTTGTGAATGTAAATAATGTAATTCTTGATAGTAAGAAAGAGGAATAGGAATCATCTGTAGAGCTTCCTTCTCTTACTTCATTCAATTGCGGTAGTTGGGGACTCAGTGGTCTGAAGCAAGGACCTGATGGTCCACTTCAAGTTACATTTGAAGGTAATACTGTTAGTGATATGTGATTGAAGGTATGCCTATGTTGTCTTCCTTCGTTTTGGGAGAGTTTGCTTTGTACAACTGTGTTGATATCCTGTTCTCTTGTCTGTCTTAGATGTGGTGTTCATAGTAGATTATCCATTAATTACCCAAGTTACCCAGTTTGTAATTATGCGAGAAAGTCTTCATGCAGTATCAACGATTCATTGTAATGGAAGTAGTTATTATCATCTTCTTCAATTCTAGAAAACCATCAGGTTGTGAAGACTGTTCTTGCCCTCTTTAAACAGACGAAACGAGCTAGAATCAAATATATCTAACAAACACTATTAATCAACTTTCTGTTTGATATCAAAACCATAGAGTACATGATCGGATTTTGGAATTATTACTAATTCCTCATCCTTTATCGACTTCTCCTTATAAAAGGTACATGGTGCCCAAACACACCCTCCACAATTACACTTTGACAGAGGCATTTCCACATCAATGAATCCTTTTCGTGTGTGACACGTCATACACTCAAACATCCGTTTCGTAGCAACTCGTCTCTCTAGGAAATGCCCATGATCTTCACAATATTCACGTCCTAATCCATTCTCTACGAACTGTCTGCAATTAGCACACCAATAACATGTCACTTCCAGACTCATCATTTCTCTTCGTGCTTCCTCACGTCGTTCTTGTTGTGCTTGACGCTCTTGTAATATATAGAGTCTGTCTTTCAGTTCTTTCTCTGCATATACGCCACGTTTCTTCATCACCTCCTGCTTTGTGGCTTCCAGATTTGCTCCTGAGGTTGCTTCCATCAAGGCATCAAATACAGGATTCCCTGACTTGGTTGTGGCCTCCATACATTTCTTGAGAATAGACTCTTCCATATCACCTTTGATAGGAGTAGATGGAGACACAAAAGAACGAGTCTCTATCTTTGTGTTCTTCAGAGGTGATGGTGAAGGAGAAGGACTCTCCACATCACGAACATGAGTAGGTGAAGGTTTCATTTCTAGTTCCTTTATCGCTGGATTTGAATTAATCTCATTCAGACGAGCACGAACTGCATGAATCTTCTCCAGTCTCTTTTGTTCCTTCTCATCATCTGAATCCAGACGAAGAATCTTCCCAGGAAGTAGGCCACGACCAAGGAAAGGAGTTGATTCATTTTCCTTACTTTCCATTGAATGTTGGCGTTTCAGAAACAAATCACGGTCTTGCTGAAGTTTCTTTTGATGTTCCATCTCATTGAGTTGAGCTTGGAGTCGAGCTCCAATCGATCCACCCGTTACCACTCCATTAATAGTCCGTGTTTTGGTGGGAGCGATACCTGCCAGCTTTGATAAATCCAATCGTGTTGTATTCTTTCCTGGACGACAGTCCACACAATCCTTCCCAATTTGGAATCGGCCTTCAGAGATCTGATTGGGTTTGTAATTGACTGAGAAGATATCTAGACATGAAAGAATCTACGAACATGTACCTGAACAAAGCTCACTCCGCATTGTATTGATTGTTTCCTGTGTTTTGTGAATATGGTACATACAATATCGACTCACTTCTTTGTTAACAGCATTCTTACACTTTTGACCGTTTCTCTGGATACTAGAACATATACCATAATCCAGAGCATTTCCAATATGTTTGATGTGCTGAATAGAAGGAACTGATAAGGCTAGCCGTTGAAAACCGTCTTTGGATTGAATGACATCCGCATTGACCAAATAGACAAGTCCACCGACCGGAAGAGATGCGTACTGTCCAGGTTCGCCATGAAGGAACACATTCACATAATTATCTCTTAGATCAGTCAGCTGAAGATAGAAAACGGATCTTCCAGCCTGACTTTGACATTCATTCCGTTTATGAATAACTCCTGCTGTTGCCCAATTCTCCTACTCCATGATAGAATTGAGACCATTTTCTACCTCTGCAAAGGCAAATTTACTTGCATCTGAAGTTCCTAAGACTTCGAGACGAATAAATGTCCGTCCTTTCATATGAAAATCGATGATATCCTTTCCAATGAGACGATTTCCTATTCGTAGTCGAGTGTAATGGTCCTATTCTTCACCTCTGATCATTGTTCCCATACTCGAGTTCCATCACCCATAGGAGCGGTTGTCATTGTCTTAGGTATTTTAGCAAGAAAATTAGCCATCTCACTCTTTCTGAAGACTCTTATAAACTTGAGGAGTTCCCGCCAAAGTATACCCCGCCTTTGTTGCAAGTGTTTAATTATTCGATTCTTCTATGAAAATGAAAAGTTTGTGTTGATACAATTATAATAGCAGCAGTATGGGTCTCTCCATCTACTCATCTCTAGTTGCTATGAACTGCCATCTATCCATTTGTTGACCCATTGTATTCCATAGATTCTTGAAATCAAAAAGATTCACTTCAGTTCTGCAATCCTCATTCATAGGAGTTTCATTAATGAAGGACAATTCTTTCCAAAAACTCTCTGAAATGTCTTCAGATATTGGTATTTATGGTCTGACTAGTCAAGGTATCCAGCTTGCCCTGAATTTTGCTTCAAAGGGCTATTTGGTGACTGTGGGAAACAAATCCTCAGACAAGGTGAGATCTGACTTGATTGATATTTAATCCATTATAGATCAAGGAATGTATTGAATTAGC
>NW_014569235.1:0-11170 GCF_000743755.1 Blastocystis sp. subtype 4
GGCTGACGACCCATCTCGAACTTTCTCTTCTTGATGTTAATCACAACCTTTCCTCCGGTCAAACGACGCTTATGACGAGAATCACGGCAAATACCTACAAAACAATTAGACAATCATCCAAAAGCAATGAAAAGAAGCCAACATACCCATAGTAATGAGTTAAAACCTTTGTGAATGGATAATTCTGTCAATAACCCTTCAAGAATCGATTCGATAGTGGGTACTTGATTATCAAGAACCAAATTACTACCATTCTTCTTTCAAAAGCGTTGTTAAGAGACATTATTAGATCTATAAATGAGGTATTCTTGTTTTGCATATAATGTAATGTCCGTAGTTACGATCGTGCATTAACTGTCTTCTCTCCTGATGGACATCTCTTTCAGGTGGAGTACGCAATGGAAGCTGTGCGGAAGGTGGGACGAATAATCTTGATTTAATGTATAGGGATATTCAGTTGTAGCTGCTGTCTGTTCTCATTGTATTGTACTTGGAATTGAGAAGAAAACAACTGCACAGTTACAGGATCCTCGTTCTGTGAAGAAACTAATGAAGATTGATGAGAATATCACATTCCTCTTTGCTGGCTTGAATGCTGATGCTAGAAAGCTGGTTGATATTGTAGTTTCTGTTAATTTAGAATGATTCATAGGCTCGTGTAGAGGCTCAAAGCTATCGTATGTCGTATGATGAGATTCCTTCTGTAAAGTATATAGCAAATTATGTGGGTCGTCAACAACAAATGTTGGATCAATGAAGCGTTTGTCATTTGTAGATATACGCAACGAGGCGGTCGTCGTCCCTTCGGAGTCTGTGCCTTTATTTGTGGAATGGATGGTGATGAAGGACGTCTATTTACTACCGATCCCGCTGGCATTGTCACTGAATGGAGGGCAAATGCAAGTGGACGAAATGAAACGGCTCTGCGTCCATATTTGGAGTCCCATTACAAGGAAGGTCTTTCAGAGGAAGAGGGTATTCATCTTGTTTTAGCATGCTTATTGGAAGTAGGAGAAAGAAATGAATTTCATAAGTAGACTGTAAGTATGGCAGAGCAATCAGTGGATATTGTGGTTCTGCGAGCAAATGCTGTACAAGAGACATTACCGAAGGAAATAGTGGAAGAAAAGATTGCAGTGATTAAGGAAGAAAAGAAGAGAGAACTGGAAGCAAAGGAAGCGGAAAAGAAGGAAGAAGTGGATCTAAGTTCACTTGTTTGTTAGAAACAGTGTATTATACAACGCTGCAACAGCTACTATGTGATGAAACATGTTTCAAGTCATAAATATAATCCCGAGCACACAAGAACACATCTTCCACGTTCTGATTGGCCTTTGCAGAGACTTCAAAATATGCATAAGCACCTACCCGCTCTGCAACTTTCTGACCCTCCTCTTCCGAGATAAGCGACTTCTCTCCTTTCTCTACTTGTTTCATAAAATCTTCGTCAATCCGTAGATCAGACTTCATTCCCACGAGAATAAATACAAGGTCACGATCATGTTTAGATGCATAAGTTGTTAACTCAGGGATCCACTAAATATCAACGAATTAAAAAAAAGTGGTACTTTCGTTTCACAATTCTTAAGAGATTCTGGTCTAACTATTACCTGAAAACACAATTCCTACCTATCGATTGCAAAACATAAAATGAAAATTGTAGCATGACTATAACACAGAATACGAACTCGATCATAAGCATCTTGTCCTATCACCTGATTCGAGTAAACGAGTCAAACCTGCAGTATCAGAGATATTCATAACAACAGATTCATCATTCACAAGAAACAGCTTCTGATAGTTCTCAAACACTACACATCAAGATAACTGACAATACCTACCAGTTGGATCATGACCTTCAACATATTCATTTTTTATATACTTTTCGCACAAGCATGTTTTTCCTACAGAACCGTCTCTACATCCTCATCTCCCTACTATATTCTAACCCAACGACAACAACAGTTCCCTCAATAGGCCTTCTCGCTTCCTCTGTGCTCATTATTTGGAAAGATCAGAATAATTCTTACTGACCACGGACTAACGAATTTTGGAAAAGGAAATAAGGTAACCATTTTCAACAATTCATCACGTTCTTGTTTATTTGATTCCTTTCTCCGGTGAATTGAAGAGAATGAAAGGAACATCGAAGTGCACCCTAATGTTTATGTTTGCAGTCGCTTTTTTGTTGGCGTGGATGGAGTTCTTGTCATTATTTGTATTTGATTTGTAGATACGACACTTATGGGTTGCTATCAAAGAAGATGACGGAAGCTACGCATACTGTAAGGGAAATCAACGGTTTTGATGGATAGTTCTCTATTTTTCCGTCACCGCTTTCAAAAGAGCTAGATCCTAATTCAGATACGGAAGTGAATGAAGTGGAAAGTGAAACAGAGTTGATTGAAGGAGAAATCGATGGTGACAAGTCAGTTGAAGAGGATAGTTTCAGGAAAGAACAATCCCAATCTGTGGTGATGCCTTTCGTGGAAGTGAAAAGCAACAAGTTGTCTTCTACTTTAGTTCCCACTTTCCTGCGAGTTGTAAAGTCGTTACAACCCACTCGTGTTGTATTATCATTTTCTCCTTCTCCTTCCATGTCGAATGAAGATGTTGTCGGGGATATTTCTTCTGATTCATCAGCAATTGAAGAGAAGGCGTATATTGATGAAAGTGATGAGAATGGGGAGAATGAGGAAGAAACGGGCAAAAGTGAAGATACTGACGACATTGGTGACAGTCAAGATGAGAATAGCGATACTAGTAGGAATGATGACACTGACAAGAATGAAGTTAGAGATTCAGATCGTACGAATAATAGATTGATAAATATAGTAGACGATATAAATGAAGGATCTAATGCTATTTCCAACAGTGATACTACTATCAATGAAGAGACCAATTCCAGTTACCGACACCCTGAAGTCCGCTCTTCTCTTTCTCCCTTGATGTCTCGTCTGATTCGCCGTCGAAATCGTTATGGAAAGCGTCTGGGACGTGAATCCCAACTGAGTCCCCTCATGATCGAATTATCACGCCCTAATAGTACGTACTACCCTCCAGATCATCTGAATGATGCTGTGATATCCCATCTCATGAAACAGATTGCTAATAAGGAACGAAAAACTTTGAATCGACTTTCCTCTTCTGTTAGAGCACGTGGAAAGGAATACTCTACTATGTTTCATTCTATCGATATCCCGTCGAAACAGAGCAAACTCCCCAAACCTCTTCAGCAGGAGTTTCACTCCAAATCCCGACCAGGACCTGAAGGAGTGTGTGAGGGATGTTCCGTAGACGAGTCGTTTCCACTACGACGAACATCAAAAAACAAGGAAATTCTGCTATTGCGGAAATTCGTCGGAAATGTGGAAACAAAGGACATTGAGCTAACAGGTCGTCGTGTACCCAAAAAAGGGACCCCGATGGATGTTACAGCGATTATGGTGACAACGTGGGCATCAGGGATGCATCTGATGATTAGGAAAACTCGTCTCTTCTTTATCAAACAGCTTCTATATCGATGGGATGGGTGACTAATGGATGTATTCCTGATGTATAGTCCAATGATAATCGTGGTGAATGGTCATTCTGATGAAGAAAGAGCCATCTCGGAATACATTCGGAACACCTACTTACCATCTCGATTAACAATTATTATGTATTTGATGGGCCATAAGAACCCTATGACAAAGCAATTCCCTGTTAATTTGTTACGCAATCTTGCCATCAGAAATGTTGAAACAACTCATTATCTAATTATGGATATGGATTTATGGCCAACTCGTAATGCTTATCATGAGTTAGTCCATCTACCCAATTCCATTCTGATGGGGAACAAAAGTGCTGTGATTCTCCCTGCATTCTTTTATAATAAACGACTTGTCTTGCCCAAGTGCTCTTCATTCAAACATTGTGTATTCTTGTAGAACCAAAATTTCCATGTGATTTCTAGAGGGTTGCATATGATGCCTGAAAACAAAACAGAATTGGAAGCATGCTTATTAGCAAGAGTTTGTGAGTCGAGAAAACCAGGAATTCGAACTCATGTTTGATTTCGTTGAAGATGTGAATTATAGTTATATGTGATGCCATCATGGTTTATATTTGCTGATTCGATCCATGTGGTAAAGTTAAAGTGTATGGTTGCGGATTTCCAAGAACCGTACGTGATGTTAAGGAATTCGTATTCCACTCCTCTCTTTGAAGAGAGATTCGTAAATTATGGATACAACAAGGTCCAGTTGATAGAACATCTTCGATCTGCAGGATATACCTTTTATATCTTGACCCAGGCTTTTGCTATGGATGTTCCCCATGAAGAGTAATAATCCATGTGATCCTTTGATGTCTAGTTCGGACTTTCGAAAAGCGTATCTAAGTCAGCTTCATGACAAAGAACTGCCTATGCGTGATGTATATGCGAAGTTCCAAGCTGAGCTCAATAACAAGTATAAGAACGTAAAGCGATTCCCAGTGTGTTCCAAGTCTCAAACGACTTTTTATTCTCTAGATGTGTAAGCGTCTTTTTCGTGATGTTGTTTGTGAGGGCAAACCAACTCCAATTCTTTTCCATACAATTGCATCATCATTCAGATGTTGTATCCAAATAGAAATGGAAGTCTGTTGAGTTCTATCAAAGTTTCTCCATTTTGAGATCAAACCAAAAAGAATGTTGACAAGAATTGTGAACCGTTATGCTCTTTCGAGTAAGATCCATGGGTTGGAGTTATGAATTAGGTGCAATTCGAGGTTTTTCCTCCATCCCCAAAACAATGCGATGTGTTGATATCACCAAGTATGGAGGCCCTGAGGTAATTGAGAAATATTGGTATTAACGATAGGTGATGAAAGTTGTTACACGCGACGTACCAACCCCTAAGGAAGGTGAATTATTGATCAAGGTATCAGCCTGTGCCATTAATCGTCCTGATGTGATCCAAGTTTGGGTTTCTGGAAGGTATGATGTATAGCGTCAAGGAATGTACCCTCCTCCAAAGGGAGCGAGCAATATTCCAGGTCTGGAGTGTTCTGGAACGGTTGTTGAGGTTGCTAATGGGGCATCAGGTTTCAAAGTGGGTGATAAAGTGTGTGGAATATTGACAGGTGGTGGCTATGCTGAATACACTACCATGAATGCCCTATGTGTACAGTTTCACAGAGATATTAAGAATAGGCTCTTCCAGTTCCAAAGAACACCGATATGATTTCAGCTGCTGCTATTTGTGAATCCTTCTTCACTGCCTACAGCAATGTCTTCATGCGTGGAGCTCTCAAGCCAGGTGAATCCTTCCTGGTGCATGGAGGTACGAGTGGTATTGGAACAAGTGCGATTCAGCTGGCGAAGGCCTTTGGAAATAAGGTGTACACAACGGCAGAAGGTCCAGAGAAAGTAGAAGCTTGCAAGAAGTTAGGAGCAGATGTAGTGATTGACTACACGAAAGAGGACTTCTTTGATGTAATCCGAACAGAAACGAATAAGAAGTAAGAGTGATATGATGATGTCATGATCAGAGGAGTGGATGTGATTCTTGATTACATTGGTGGTGATTATGCTGAGAAGAATATTAAGCTTCTGGCTGAGGATGGTCGTATGGTAATTATTGGTTTCTTGAAAGGACCTCGTGTAGGAGAGAGGAAGATGGTGGATTGTAGGTAAATATCTCATTGAATCCTATTCTGTTGAAACGACTTACAGTAACTGGATCAACACTACGTTCACGTCCGAATAGTTTTAAACATGAAGTAGCAATGGAGATGTACAACAAGGTATGGCCTTTGATTGAATCTGGAAAACTCCGTCCAATTATTCATGCTCATGTTCTAATAAAGAGATTGAATGAAGTCTAGATGCCTATGGATGATGTTGTTCGTGCTCATACAATGATGGAGAAGAATGAACAAATCGGAAAGATTGTACTAACAATGGAATAATCTGTTTGTTGAACAAACATAGGAAGACATTCACATTTCTATTATGACGCCCTTCTTAATTACTTGACGAATTGGTTCATCTCCAATACGATAGAATAAGTGCTCCCATTGAGGAGCATCCAAAATCAACATGTCACCATACTTACCAACCTCCAATGAACCATACATATCACTGTGACCAATCGAAGCAGCTGCATTCAGAGTGCCTGCAACCAGTGCTTCATTCATTGTCATACCCATAAGAATACAGGACAACTACCATGATCATTCTATTCCACACAGTTACATTCATCACAAAAGGCATTGACATACAGTAAGCATTTGGATTGTAATCTGAAGCCACTGCTACAGGTACATTCGCTTCGATCATCTTTCTAGCAGGAGGAGGTGTTAGATGCATGATCCACCTATTCTCAATCATTGCATCATATCCCCTACGCTGTTGTCGGGAGAAGAATTGCTACACTCTTGTGTTCAGCCATTAACTTCACTCCCTCTTCACTAATGCATTCTAAGTGACTATTTATCATTCGACTCTCTCTTATTCACCTCATTCCAAGAGCACCAAGCTTCGCACCCATTTCAGCACCTCCTAATGCAGTTAACTCATCTGCATGGAAGTTGATTCCCAGACCATGTTTCTTTCCTTCTTCCATAATACGTTGTGTCTGCTCCACATTATAGATACCCTTCTCACAAAAGGCCTAATTCTTATGAAGAGCCACAGATGATACATCAATCAACTCAACATCTAATTCTCCCTTCTTCTTAAGATCAATCACCGTAGGAATCATTTCATTCACCACCATGTCTGTAGCTTCTTCGGAAGTGTATCCTTCAGGCACAGAATGAGCTGCCAACAGATTTATCACAATATCCAAAGGAACCAGCTTCTTTGCACGTTGAATCACACGAAGCATTTTCACTTCATGTTCTGTTACAAGACCATATCCACTCTTACAATCAGCAAGCGTTCAATCAAGGAACAAATCAATAATGGAAGTTTCTAGGATATGTTGTTCCGTGTCTCATCATGGTCTTCAGGCGAGGAAGAAGTAATTCCAACAAGGCATCTTCGGAACTACTGATGATCGATTTCTCCTTTCTTTACGTTTCGTGGACATGACGCACAGTGAAACCAATACCGCCACCAATCTTGTGAATGTCCATGTAAGTTGCTCCTTCGAGCTTCATACGATACTCATTAACACGATCTCCAGCAAATACGGGCTATAAATCATTTCCAAACAAAATGATTACATGGGTATGAGCATCTACCAATCCAGGAACAACACAACAACCTATGTCTCAATGAGTTCGTCAAATCCTACCCGTAGCATCAATCTCCTTTTCGAAATGACTGTCTTTGAACTGCTCTGAGATTTCTGCAGCAGGACCAACTGCGACAATGATGCCATTCTCATCCACTACAATAGATCTATCAATGGGTCAAGTACGTCAGAACATACCCGTTGTTTACAACTTCAATATTGTTCATGGCTTTTCCACAAAGCATCTTTTCGTGATTCTTTGTGATCATCACAAGCTGCTTGGCATTTCTGACAATCAATCTGTAGGACTTCTGCATAGAATAAGGTTTAATTAGGACGATTCTATAGAGTAGAAACAATGAACATATTCTAACCAATTTCTGGATTGTTGTCGGAAAGAACCTGGTTTTTTGATCTCAAAGGAACATATTTCCATACAGGCTCTTCTGTAGCAAATAGGTTAAAGAGATATGAACAAACAAAATCACAGTCAACTAAGAATAGGATACAGCAAAGAAAAAGAGAGCACACTCTTTAGTCAGATAAGTAAGCTCGAAGAATCTTCACAGCGAAACTACCAACGCGTAAATTAGCACACCAAGACTCTCTAACCATGAATCTAGACTCCAATCCCTACTCAGCAAATGACTCACAAACATGAACCTCAATTGGATCCTCAAAGGACTCAAACTCATGATAAATGGTACTAGAATCAGAGTTGAAGACATATTTCCATTTTGTGTTCATACCCCACAGCATTGGAAGATGAATTGAGATTCTACATCTTAATACATCAGAATCACCTACGGGATATCACTGATCACTTTAGCTTGGGTATGCAAAAGGATAAGCAGAGATGGATCACTATCCAAAACCAGACAAAGAATCCCTCTGTGTTTGTTTTCATAAAATACGGAGAAATTGTGTTCCTGCGATAATTTCCATTGTTTTCGAATCATTAATAGAGTTTGGAGAGCCTGATACTGACCGAAATTGGGTCCTTTGGTGATCCATATACCATCACGTAGGGTACCAACAGAGGCCTGAAGTGTGATAGGAGGCGGGATTACAGACATAGGCATCTGTTCCATGTACTCATCACCCTGAAGGATAGAAAGGATACCAGGAGTGAGTGCAAGCAGAGTCTCCATTTGAATGAACCGATGCATGGCATCTATGAGAGAACCTTTCGTGTAATGAAGGAGACGCATGAGGAGACGCTGTTGAACAGCACGTTGTGGAGTTTCCAACATGATTATATTGTGGGTATCATGATGAGTTTGAAGGAATTCCAGTATCTTCTCATTTGATACATCATGTGTGAGATAGAGAGATTCCAATGCATTCATTCTATCCTTCACTTCCCATAATAACTTCCTACACTGTTACATCTCGTTTTGCATCAAAATCAGCTCCTCGTTTATTAGCAGACAACACAATATTTTGAATTGAAACAGTGTTCTGATGCACATGATTAACGTTATCATCATCTTCACCTATCTAGAGATCACTCTTCATTCTATCACTCACCCAGAGACCCACAGTATCCATACGACTCACCACTTCTTTGAGAAACAGTGCATTGTTCAGATTCTCAACACCAGCACCTTCTGTACAATGTGTACTGTTGAGTCGTAGACAAAGAAGACCACGCCAATAAATCCCATCAAATCCGAATTTCCAAGAATACCGATAAATAATGTCATTCAAGAGTGTTGCACCTGGTCGATCTGTTCCCAAATCAATACTCTGTGAGAGATGACCCTCATACATGAATGGACTAATGCTCTCTTGAAACAAAGGTCCAAATTCTGAAGGCGAGAATGATCCATCATAATTGTAAAAATCAGAATCCTTACTAAACCCTGTCCAATCCATATCCAGAACCACTTGAAGTCCTCGCTCATGAATTGCAGCAATGAATTGTGAGAGTTCCTTTTGTGAACCATATGCTGGATGAGGTACACCAGGATACACGACTTTCGCATGATCTACATGAGAGATGAGATAAACCCTTACACCAACAGGTTGCTCGGATCTCTGTTTCACCTTCACAGAGAGAAGGTTCAAGTGACATGAGACGAATGATGGTCACACCCACTAGTTTGAGGTGATCTAACAGTTCCATCGCTGTAGCGTAGGTACCATGATCTATGTCTTACCCAACTCATGATATTCCAACCGTTCCCATTACTCGAAAAGGATGGTAAATGCATTGTATACATCACATGTTCTTCTACTGAACTGGGAGTATCTTTAGACAGAGTATCCACTAATTGAGCATCATCAGGTTCACGATTGCGCCAACCATAGGATGTTAAGATTCTAGAATTTAATTCTCACTCTTTCATATACACTTCCTTCCCTCCTTGAATCAAATGGTCCGTGAACTCTCCCGTTTCTGATTCAATCTGATAGTAGTACTCTGCATGGATACCCACACTTCCAGCATTATAAAACCAATACCCATTTGTTTGTTTCCTAGAGATCACACAGATACTCAATCATCACATCATTGAATAAGAATGCTCAAGGCCAACATCTGGTTTAACTTTCAGAGAAACAGCGTGTGCTTTAGGAGCATACACCCGAAAAGCAATTCCTTTACGATGTTGGAGTCCATCTGACAAGACATAAAAGTTATCCGTAGACCAGACATGAGTTCCCAAGAAGTTACTCTTTTCACAATGAGGTCCAACAAATCCAGGGACACACAACACGGTATCCTCTGTCCGATCCCTCATTAAGTAGATAATGAGTACCAAAAGGATAAAGGCCACAAAGATCATTAAAGACACTCCCCAAATAGCCCGTTTCTTAGCTCGACTTCGATTTGCTTTCTCCTCAGTCACTTTCCGGTGGCGTTGAAGAGATCCTTTTCGTCTCCAATCTCGGTTGTCGCCTGTACGATGGCGACTGAGATAGTACATATCACGAAAGTGCCGACTCTCATCCATCGAAAGACGATGCTATAAAAGAGGCAAAATGCAAAGACACCTTATTACAGTGATGGCAATTGAAACAATTCCGCGGTTTTTAACGATTTTGTGAGGACTTGTCTTTTACTCTATACGCATTCGATCCGTATCAGATCGAAGTGGAATCCATGCTTTGTAGCAATTTGGAACGGACGAAGGTCCATCTCAGTTAATATAGGGATAATCCAAAAATGAAGATAGAAGTTATCTATAGATTGTGCTGAATCCAAATCTTCAATTTGAAAGTGACAAGTGGAATGACTGTCTGAATGATTTATACCAGTGAAACTTCTTGTACCATCTTTCATAATGATGTTACAGTCATGAAACACACATTTCCTGGCTCGATAGCAGATTTCCATTTTCAAAGAGCTACACTTAGCGTACTTCGCGGACAGGATGTGAACGAATTGTCGATACTACGGATAGAATAATCGAAATGCGGTAGAGAATGTTGTATCGATTATGTTCTGGAAAATGATTGGAGAATAATTCGTTTTCTACTAAGAATGCAATTAAACCCCGATCGCGATGTGCGTCATCATGGGATACAAAACCGATCACATTTTCTTTAGTAAGTGATAATGAAGTCGATTGTTTTCGTTCTCTTTGCTGTCGCTCTTTCTCTGAGTGTCCACAGCGACTTTGCTACTTTCGAAGCTGCCTACGGAAAGAACTATCTCGCTTCTGAGAGAGCCTTCCGTGCTAAGGTTTTCGAGTACAACATGAAGTGGGCCCGTGAGATGAATGCTCAGGATCATCCTTACACCGTTGGTGCTACTCCTTTCGCTGATATGACCAACACTGAGTTCGCCACCTCTAAGATGTGCGGATGCATGTTGAAGCCCACTATGACTAAGGTTTCTAAGTACATCAATGTTCGTCCTTTTGAGGAGGTTGACTGGAGAGAGAAGGGAGCTGTGACCCCCGTGAAGGATCAGGCTTCTTGCGGTTCTTGCTGGGCTTTCTCTGCCACCGGTTCTCTGG
>NW_014569234.1:0-11123 GCF_000743755.1 Blastocystis sp. subtype 4
GAAACTGAACAATCACACTGATTCCACAAAGCTTCAAATGCCTTTCTTTGTGTCTTTCTGTCATCATAGAGACAATAAAACGAATCAAATCCACCTGCTCCAGCTACAATACAACCCACAACTCCTTCCAGATCATTCGTTGCTTTCATCACCTTATACAAAGCATCAGGTACAATTTGAGAACCAGAACACTCGCTTATTGTATGCATAATCTCCAACTTCAGATTCTTCAACTCATTCACTCGTCCTTCACATAAGGCTCGAACAAGAGACTCGTTGTTCTCTGAATACTCTTCCCATAATCCTTTCGATTCTTCTTTCTCTCTCCAATTCTTCATCTGCCGAACAAGAACAGGTGTACGTGATGACCCTTGTCCTCCACAACTCAGAGCAATTGCTATATGAGGAGGAAGAGAGAATGGAGAGTGAATACAAAACGTATCTGTCTTCTCAAAGCAACAACTACCAAATACTGCTGTGATCACATCAAATCCAGACCCAATTCGACCTTGAGCTGTGTTATGAGCATCACAAGCAACTCGGGCTATCAACTCTCGTTCTTCATCAAGTAATGAACGAATCAAACACATCTTCATATCCAACTTACCTCCTTCCATCAATAATGAACATACCACAGATACAACTGTTGTGGCAGATGAACCAAAACCCAGCTTGTGAGTCTGACTATTATTCTCATCCTCCTACATACTCTAGAATCCTTCTGATAGAAGAAACTACCATCACTTGTTATCCTCATTTTGATGTGTTTGTGCATCAAATGCTCTACCGAACTCAAGACATCCACTGACTTGGATATGGAATGAAGAAGGAATAGATTCTCTTCACTCTCTCTATTCATCATACCCATGAACCAAAACTACTTTACCACCTCAAGTCTTTTCCTTTCATTAATTCTGTATTCCCAATGACCTTTCATCTCTGGACTATCAATAGTGATCAGAGCAACATTCTCTGTAACAGATTTGACACTGACAAACGAATGACAATGAGCAGATAATCCAAGACTTAATCCATGATTTCCCTTATCCAAAATCAAGTATCCTCCCGTTAATAAACACTTTCCAGGAGAATAGAGATGATACTGATGAAGCACATTCCCTTTCGATCGAAATAAGGATATGAGATATTCATCCAATTTCCATATATCTGGTACTATGGTTGAAGAGTGAAGGTCAGACCAACCATCTATTGATCCTCTAGTTTCTATTATAGGATCAATTAAGTCCAGCAGTTTCAAGGAAGAACTGTGAACAATCTCATCCACTTCTTCATCAGTAAAGAGAATACTATATTAGATATAAGAATTGAACACCAAACTCGGACTTATTCATCATTAGATCCATTGTCAGAGAATCTGGAAGGGCATTGTCTAGTTTCACACAATTTCATTCAGTTCTACTTTCAAATACATAGTATGCACGATACAACTTGTATCGAATACAATCTCGATTGGATTCCTGTTGATTTGCCATTCGAACTCTTCTCTTTCTTAATTCCTTTCAGTGGTATTAATCCAACTTTCCTGTTATCAAAATCAAAGAGAAGGAGAACAGAATGGATAAAGACTGAGCAACTCACCAAAACAGAATCAATTTCCTTTCAAAATACCAACAATAATGTTGGAGAATCATTTCATACTCAAACTATTCTTTCATTCCTTGTTTCCTCATGTTTGCTGTCTCCAAATTGGCATCATCAACAATCCGAATGAGTGGCTATACTCTTCGTGGTCTTGCTACTCGTGCTGAAAACCCCTTGGTGTTCATGGACTTTGCTGCTGGTGGAAAGGATGTTGGAAGAATTGTATTTGAGGTAGGAGATGGAATCAATGAATTCTTTCTAGCTTCGTGCTGATGTTGTTCCCAAGACAGCTGAAAACTTCCGTTGTCTTTGTACTGGAGAGAAGGGTGTTGGTAAATCTGGAAAGAAACTCCATTATAAAGGTTGCACTCTTCATCGTATTATTCCTGAATTCATGTGTCAGGTGAAGGATGAATGATACATTTATTCTGTAGGGAGGTGATTTCACCATGGGAAATGGTATGGGAGGTGAATCGATCTATGGTGAGCGTTTTGCTGATGAGAACTTCACTCTGAAGCATGATGGTCCTGGACTCCTTTCAATGGCAAACTGTGGTCCCAACACCAACGGTTCACAGTTCTTTATCACAACTGTGCCTTGTCCTTGGTTGAATGGTCATCATGTGGTATTCGGTGAGGTGAAGAAGGGAATGAATGTACTGAAGACACTTGAGAGTTTGGGTTCTGAAAGTGGAGCTCCTCTGTAAGTTCTGAGTAGGAAAGTGATATTTAGAAAGACTGTATCAATCACAGACTGCGGTGAGTTGAAACAAGAATGAGATTGCTTTGTTTGTTGAGTGGAACCTCTAACAATCCAACTGTTTTATCACTTCCAATCTACTACTTTCAATCCCCTAACTGATTGAATCATTATTCAGTTATGAATTGTGTTTCATCTGTATGAATCGAATGTTCGTTATTCATCTCTCTATTCCCGCGGTTCCTTTACACAATCCATTTCTTATATTATTCTTGAGTACAGACGTTATACAAAGAGTGATGTATTATATTGATACTGGACATACTGATATGCGCCAATTGGCTTTTGATATCGTGAAAGGTCTTGATCGTCCTGGTTGGAAAGACGTTTCTTCAGTTGATGAAATTGAAATTAGTCGTGCAAGCGGTAAGATTCGATAGTTATCCATTAGATCGTAGGAGCTATGACAAACATCATCTACAAGGTGACTGTTAAGGGAAAGGAATGTCAACCCTTGCTTCTGAGAGCATATGGAAATTGTAAGGATTTTAATTGATGTTCATGTTGAAGGTACTGACACTTTCTTGGATCGTGAGACAGAAGTTCGTAATTTCAAGATATTGAGTGATAACTCCTTTGGAATTGAACTTCTGAAAACATTCCCAGGTGGAAGACTTGAATTGTGGCGTGATGGTTATGATGTTTGAGATAGATTTGGTGTTGATATCTAGCCCATTACAGCTCCTCAAATGCGTACGAAATGGATGTATCAGAAGGTAGCTCGTAAGATGGCTGAGATGCACAGTATTTCTGTATATGAAGAAGAATGAAATAACAATTAGTTGGGATCAAGTGACAAACGTACATTCTTTGATCACTTCTATGTTTGGGTCAACAGTATCTTGAAGTCACGTACTTGTTAATGTGGAATATGACTGTAGCTATGAATGATACGATGAAGACAGTTCGTGTGGATCTGTTGAAAGCAGAAGTGGATGATTTGGTGTCTCGTATTCTAGTTGATGATTTTGATGTTGTTTTTGGTCATCATGACTTGCAACATGGAAACATCTTAATGAATAAGGATGGAGAGATCATTTTCGTTGATTTTGAGTAGAGTTTGATGAATGAGTTGATAGATAGGTATTCAGGGGCTATGTCGATTGGTGCTGATATTGCAAATCATTTCTGTGAATGGATGACTGATTACAATCTTCCTGACTCTCATATTCTCCTTCGCTGTTTCTTCCCAACTGTAGAACAGCAACGTGACTTTATTCACACGTATCTTGAAGCTCGCTATAAGCGTGAACCTACAGAAGAAGAAGTAGAGAAATTGCGCGCCTTGGTTCAGAAGCATGAGATGTTATCTCACATGCATTGGTTCTTATGGGGATTATTACAGTATCAACTGAGTGATATTGATTGGGATTATTGGGGTTATGCGAATAACCGTTGGAAGTACTACAAGGAGATGAAGAAACTGATCTTCAATGCTGATGTTTTGCCTCTCATGCCTGAATAGTCAAATCTAGATGTTCTTTGCATTTGTTCGGTTCTGTTCTTTGTTCTCAAACATCTGTAGGATACAAACGATGCAATTAATCCACTTTCGCTCTCTTCACCTTGGGAAGTTTCCGAACTGCTGATTCCTTCTTTCCTTCTTCCTCCTACACTTCAAATCAGTTCACAAAACTCACCTTCCGTTGTTGTTCCAATAACCGATTTGCTTCACGACAATTCACATACATTATGATACTGATAACGAAGAAGAAGACAGGAAGAAAGTACTTTGGATTCAAAGCACACCAGAAAATCACTCTTTGGACGATATTGTATTTCTCCCACTCAATATCCGTGTTATTCATGTTCCAGACAGAAAAATGAGTAAGAAAAACGACTTCATATCCAATTGGGCTATTCGGATCCCCAAATGAGGTACCCAATTGTCGCAACTCCAGTATCATCCAAAGAAAGACAATATGGATGCAATTATCCGTGAGATCAATCGATCCTATGTCTCAATTGAGAAAGGAGAAAAGGGTGGATTTGATGGTTACATATTTGCTGAAGATCATACTCACAGCGTATTGAATACTGTAACGAACAAAGAAGTGAATACAGCATTGGAGCAAGCTGTTGATGTTATTTGATCTTTGTTATTTCATAGTATGAGTCATTCAAAGCAGGAATCAAGTGTTCTGAGTGTAAAGATGATATTTTCTCAATTCTTGAAGGATGTGATGTAGGATTGTTATAGTATCTTGAGTTTTAGTTGAGTGAGAATGAGTTGTATGTGAATGCAGGTTGTGTTGGTACTCTTGTGGATGCTATTCAACATGTAGCATCGAGTCCTGCTCCTCGCAAATTCATTTTGCAGTAGATTTGTTGAGTGTATTGAAGTAAAGATTTGGAGTGAAGGGCAATCAGCAGAAAGAGACATTGAAGGTGTGAATTATTTGCTTTGAATTCTTTGTAGTTGGCTGCAGATCGTCTGAAGTATCCCTGTCTCATTGTACATCGTGAAGACTTGATCACTCGTCAATCTGTTCAGATGGATCCTTTGATTGATAAGTAGAAAGAAAGTGAACCTCATACTCATGCAATCTTCTCCAAAGCTCGTTCTCTCCATGTATCCATGAAGAAGCCAGTGATTGTTTATGTGGAAACAGTTGATGGGTAAATGAAATGAAACTGAATGACAAATAGAGTGACAGGTTCTCATTCTCCAAGTCCTGCTGAGTTATTGAAACGTCGTATGGTGGAAAAGGCATTATGTTCGGAACTTCATTCCTTAGGAGATGAGTTTATATTAGTGATGAGCTCCGAATCACCATTCACTCTGAAGAATGAACTTCAAGAGTATCAAGGTGATCGTATCTTCTACAGTGTTCCTAGTAAGTATGTTTGGATAGCATGATGAGTAGCTGAAGCAGAACGTCGTAAGTATCTGGAGCATCTTGTCTCTGTCTATGATAACTCTCTCTCTTCGTATGCTCTTCAACACATTCTTGATCATTCTTCTGCCTTTTCATTAGAACAGATTCGGAATCTGTTTGATCATGCTTATCTGTGTATGTTGCTTTGTAAGGATCATTCAATTGATGTTTCTCAATTCGATGAAACTGCCATTTCCAAGACTATGTTGTATCAAACTGTTTCCAAGTTCATTTTGGATCGATCTAAAGGTGAAAAGTGATCCTGTTGTATTGATTTGATTGTAGACCTGTGGTTCCAAGTATTCCCGATGATGTGCTTCTGAATCTGTTGGAGAAGGAGAAGCCAGCATTTTCTGTAGTGGATGTGTCCCGTGTATTGGATTGGTGTCGTGCATTGAATCGTCCTTCTAGTGAATTGAAGTCACTGGAGGCGATGATCAAGCTTCTTCGAGAACGAGATGAAACACTGCGTCGTCAGGATCTTCAGAATAATGCTTCACATCTCCCTGTAGAGCGTCGTGCAGGTGAACCTTATGTGATGCCAGAGAGAACAACAGAATCATCAGAAGAAAGAGTAACAGAAAAGTCTTCATTCACTCCAAATGAGACAGCCACTTCAGAAAAGTCAGTATCAATGAAACCAACCGACTCTTCTCCAAGTTCATCTCATGCATTGAATTCTCCCAAATTCTGCAAGATGATGTCTTCAGAGTCTGTTGGTGAGAGTGCTGCTGAACGTTATCGTCGAGAAATGGCTGAACGTGATCGTGAAGATGCAGAACGAGTTCGTCTGCAACAGAAGAAGAATCTGGAGGAGAGAGAACGAATGCGTCAAGAAGAGGAGAAACGTCAGCGAGAAGATGAAGAACGTCGTCGTGCTGAATTCGAGGCTCAGAAGCGAAAAGAAGAAGAGCGTCAGCGTCGAATTGAGGAGCGTTTAGCTGCTCAGGAGGCAGAAAGGAATCGAAAGATTGAAGAGCAGCGTTTGAAGAGTGAGGCAGCAGCACGCAAGCGGAAGGAAGAGATGGAACGTCGAGAGGAGGAACGTCGTCAAAAGGAACAGGAAGAGATGGAACGTCGAGAGGCAGAACGTCAGGCATTGGCAGAACGTCGTCGTCAACGTACTCAGGAAGAGATCCATAAGAAGGAACTGAAAGACCAGCGAGAGGCAGAAGAGCAGATGCGTCGTTATGAGGAGGAGCGACGTCGTGTGTATGAAATGTCGATGGGAGGTTCGGTATCGTATCAAGCAACCTCAGATCGTTTGGATAGAGAGAAATCTGCTGCTCAATTGGCTATGGAAGAAGAACAGCGGAAACGATCAGAAGCTGTGAAGAAGGCTCGAGAACAAGCAATGGAACGATTGAAGCAAGAGAAAGCTCAACGTCAGATGGAGAAGGATGTGTATCAACGTTTAGCAGAACTACGTCAACCTGCTCCTACTGACTCGAAAGAGAAGGAAGAGCGAATTGAGAAGGCTCAAAAGAGAATAGCTGAAGCACGCAAGCAATTGAAGAATCTGATGATGTTAAAGGATGAAGTGAAGCATATTGTGGAGATGCGAAGAAAGTGTGAAGAGGAAGAGAGAAAGAGAAAGGAGGAAGAGGAGAGAAAGAAACGAGAAGAGGAAGAGAGGAAGAGAAAGGAGGAGGAAGAGAGAGAATTAGAACGAAAGAGAAAGGAAGAAGAAGAGAAACGTAAGAAGAAGGCTGCTGAAGAGGAAGCACGTCGAGCAGCAGCTGAATTGCGCAAACGAGAACTTGAGAAAGAGAAAGAAGCGATACGGAAAGAGAAACAGAAGGCAGCAAAGGTAATGGAAGAACGATTATTACAAGATGAACTGAGATTGTTGGACTGTCGCGAGAAATGGTATGAAGTAATGAAACTACTGAAAGAAGTGAAAGCAGGAAAGAAGTGAGAATTGGAATAGATTTGTTAGAAACAAAGAATATCACATTGATCGAAGAAACTGTATCAACTCTACTCGCTTTGAATCATCAAAACTAGATTGCTCAATGGTAATAGAATCCTTTTCTAATTTCAAAACAGAAGAATATGATGGGATTGATATGACACATTCTGAGACCAGCTCATAACAAATACTATTCTATCTGATGAGCTCAATTCATCCAATTACTTCATCAAATCGCTTTTGAAGACATTTCATTCTCTCTGCGACTGAATCTTCATTTGTTGACAAAGGAAAATGAATCACTGGTGAAACAACCTCCAAATCACCGTCTCCAAGTGATTTCACCTTATATAGTCCATGAGAAATGTCAATAAACTGACGTTTTCGAGTTCGACTCTAAAGATTACCATGTCTACATGACCTCAACAGATTGAACGACAACTTCCACAGTATCGTCGTCACTCATATCCAATGAAATACTGTCTCCTGTATTGAGATTCTGACACTTGGTATCATCATTGTGTCCTACTCGAATAACAGCATTATTGTTGGCATGAACCAAATTTAGAAAATCAGATGATGTGTCTGGATAAGTCATTTGATGAATATGAGTTGAATCCGGAAGAAATGGAGTTAATCGATTGATATCCATCTGATCGTCAGCAACTAACACTTCTAATCCTTCGTATTGATTGAAAAGATAAGAAGGAAAGGATGAATACATAGAAACGGACGAATACACAATCAAATGAAATGATCGTGAACGCGGAGAAGTAGATGAAAATACAATGTCACAAGAATGAGAATCAAAACATAAGAATGGAGGAACACCAGCAAATCTATGTGTCAGAGAATGGTGAATCGTTTTACACATTGTGCTTAACATATTCAGATAGACACTCTGGATATGTCCGATATGCTGATAGAGCCTTTGACTGGTGATTTCCAGTATCATCTGCATGTCATTTCTCATCAAGAATACTACCCAGAAAAAGTACCGAGGATGACTTTCCATGACCAGAAGCACCACTTAGAACGTATTCCAGCAACTCCAGCAATAGGGCTCGAATGCCGCAAATCAACAAAACGACTCGATTCTCATTTCTGCACTGTTCTATTCATCAGTTCATTGCAATAGTCAAACGTAGAAATGCCTTTGCTCCATCTAAACCATGTATCTCTCCTTGTGCTGATTTGTACGATGTTCCAAGAATCAGATTCTTACAAGTTACAATTTCATCAACAGAGCAAGGCTGTGTGATAGAAGTAATAGGAAGTTGATCCGAAGGAATAAAGCCAATGTCATTGTGAATTGGGCACGTTCCACATTCGTTTCTGAAGATCCAGCCACACGAAGCGATATCATGACCATCGCAGACACAGCGGACACATACTGTCAAGTCTCGGTGAATCTCTTCTCCATAACTTACTCTGGTTACATTATTAGTGACTAGAATCAACAAAAAAGAAAGAACGTACCACGGTTGATGTCTTCAAGAGTCATCATACTGTAACCGCAGAAATCAGAATCCCGAAAAACAGGTAAACATTGCAAGAGAGAGGTCAAATGGGATGACTTTTCGGTAGAAACAGAATCGGATGCAAGGGATAAACAAATCTCTTTTCCAATCTATTGATAGAAAATAAAAAGAATAATATACAAAATCTAAAGAAGATGGAACATAGATCGCACCACAAAAACTAGTATCACGTAGAATAATAGGAAGAAGTAAATAACTGTCAATTGACGAAACAAAAATTGCATCTACAATACTCCAGTCGATACATTGCAACGAATCAGCAATAATGAACGGCTTGGAGTTGATAAATAATTCGCCACTCATATTCACAATTGGATTATCAAATTGATTCATATCAAATACGGATAAGTACGTTGTTTCACGAAGTCGTGAAACATCAGGAAGAAAAAAGGATAAATAGTGAGAATCCCATCCACAATCAATAACATAGATCCTATTATGATACTGCAATCGAAAACAGGGACATTGAGGATTAGAGCTCAGGTTTGTCTTCCTTTGATAAAAACACCATTATCCCTTACCACAATAGCCTTTCCCATCGTAACAACGACTCTAATAACAAACAGAGACTATTTCCTCATCACTTCCTAGAACTAGGTAGCTTGAAACTCTCTTATGCAGCAACCAGCTTCTTAATTTCTAATACTGTCATAAAGACAGCAGCCACAATGCCAACATAGAATAGAATCCAAGCAAATACGATCGAGAAAGAAGAGAACTTGAAGATGTCAACTCGTGAAGTCAACTTCTTCGCTTTCTCTCGCTTATCAATCCAAATATAAAATAATGATGGCCAGACGAACACCAGAGCAATACCACACATAGAACCAGTGAGTGAGAAAACCTGGGTTAATTCTGGAATTAACAAAGCTACGATGACAACCAGCAATGTCCAAATAAATGCCTCTAACACACGACGTGACACAGGACGAGGCTGCTTGAAGAATGTCTTATCAATTGAAACCAGAGGCGAGAAAGATAAGACAGGATATGAGAACAAGGCAACAAAAGCATATGCCACCTTCACAATATTCAAATACCACACATTCAGGTCAGCGAAGTTCGACAGCAGATTACCCTTAGTATTCGCGCCAAAGGCCAGATAACCACAGACACCAACAAGGAAGTATACGACAGTACAAGCAACAAAAGAAATATTGTTAACACGATCCATCTTCTTCAGCTTGTTACCAAACTTGGACTTCGTAGGGAATTTCAATTCTGATGTCATCTTGGGAATATTCACATGAGCACACAGACATGTGAAGAATACAGAAACAGCTGTACTCAGATCAGTAAAGTTATCAGGTAGCCAGTTGTACTGCAATGGCTACATGTGAGAATGTCAATTTTGAATCTTACTTCTCTGAACACTTGGATAATACCCATAACAATGGCGATTATGACGAAGATAGAAATACAAATGATAGCAACCGTAGATGTCCATTTTAGAGAATCAATTGTCGGAATGCACAACAGAGGGAAGAATAAGAACAGTCCCTCAATCAATGATACTAACTACTAGTAAGGATTATCAAACAATAAGTACCCATTGCCAACTTGATAACTCCTCGACAGTTTTCTTAAGGAAACTACCCAACAAATCCATAGTTTGACTTAAGACAATATTGTAGTAACCAACAGAAATACCGAAATCAAAGAGAATCATAAAGAAATCAGCTACATAACCAATTACGGGGTTGACAATTTTCTTTCCAATGAAACCATACGAATCTTCCTTTGAATAAATAGACGAAGCGGATAAGTAATGAGCACCAACTAAAGACAGTAACAGGGAGATAATAAGCAAGATGCCACCTCCAGCAATACCACTAATCATCATTGTATTCGGAAGAGAAATAGTTCCAGCGCCAATAATCGTATTCATCATGTTAATGATAGAAGACGTAAGAGAAGCTCCATCATTCTGAGTTGACATGTAGAAAGTCTCCTCTGACTTCGAATCGACCTTATTCTCCTCTGTTGCATTGTCAGGAATAACGGCAGGCTTCGCATCTACACTGTTCATCGATGCTGCAGCATTGTCAGGAACACTAATAGGTTTCGAATCTACAGGGTTTGTAGATGTAACTGCACTGTCAGGTGGAGGGGCTGTTGTTTCGGTACTCATAACTATATAATAGTACTCCTTTTCGCAATCCACAAATGACAGGGTATTGAGTCGTAAAAGAGTTAGACATTATTCATCCTATTTTAGTCATTTCCTATAGGCAAAGATTCTCTTCCGCCATTTCTCTCGAAAACCATTATTATGAATACGCTCACAAAAATCATATACTAAGGTGAATCTCGTTTGTTTGAACAAACCTATCACATAACATCTCACTAATATTCAAGTGATGCTCCAAGTCCACCGCAATTACACTCACAGCGAGTACTTGTCCTTCTGCATCTACACACATCCATTT
>NW_014569233.1:0-11066 GCF_000743755.1 Blastocystis sp. subtype 4
GGATGGATATGGAGGAATGACAATCAGTCCTTCAGCAGATGAATTGCAATATGAAATGAATCAATTGAAGCAACGATAATGTGTTTGTTCAAGACTAGAATCCATTGATAGATAGAGAGACATGCTAGTCCGTTTCTCGAGACTTGCACAACAGATATCTCCTTCTATGCAAGGCAATAGTGATGGTTAGATATGATTTGTAGTGATCAATCGATCTATCATGTGGAGAAGCACACCCATTGACAACAGGTTTCTATTTCTTTTTGCTATAACATTACAGCATTGAAATCACATTTGCCTTTGCTTCTGGAGAAAACAGGAAAGTGAAAGCTCGGATTGGTGATACATTGAAGCAAACTGCTGAGGCATATCATCTACCACTTCGAGGTATGGATATTAATATTTGTGAAGAGAAGGGGATTGTCAAGGTCTTGGCTTACCAAAGAAAGTATTCAAAGTGGAACATTGGTCGGACGATGTATTTACAGAAGGTACTTCTTGAAGGTTGATGTGATTGTAGGTGGTGCATGTCAGTTTTGTCATGTAATATTGAAAGATGATATATTTAAGTTATCACCCAAACCTGAGATTGGAGAACAAATGTGGCTTGATAAGATTGCTAGGAATAAGAATAAAAAGTGTGTGAGTTGGAAATTTATAATATATAGTTCACGGTTGGCATGTCAAATTCGAGTAATAAAGGAAATGAATGGCACCACTGTCTTTGTTGTAATACTTTGTCAAGATAACATATAGGTTCCAGAAAATCCAAAATGAGTATAAAGATAGAGAGTTACCTTTTGTTTGTTGTCTAAAATTGGCTAAATTTTTGGAGTTTGAATATGAACTATTAGAGAGCATCTTTAATCATGTCTGATGATGAATATGCTATGACCTCCTTCAAAAGAAGGAAGGTTACTGATTCCAAGGAGAGTGAGAGTGAGGATGACTTGGAACAACTTCAAGCTGCATCTACAAAAAAGAAACTCACTAGAAAGATGATTGAAGCTGATGATCTTGATGTCCTTGATGAAAATGAAGGCATCGACGATAAAGTAGGTAACAGGGTCTTGTTTTTGATGTATAGGATTCAAGTGAACGAAGTAAGTTTGTTGTAGTGTTGTTTGTGAACTTGTTTAACGATTTGAGTAGGTATAGGTAGTGATGGAGAATCGTTAATGGTATCTTTTAAAATGAGATGGATTTATTTATAGGGTATGGAAGAAGATGACCATGCCATTGTAACATCGTATCGAGACTACAAAGGTGCTCAAGATGTAAAAAAAGAAGTTAAAGTTAACAGTAGATTGATTACGAAAATGGCGTTGATGATTTTATTGATGATGATGAAGGTATGCAGTACGTAACAGAGAATGTGAGTGAGGATCGAAAGAAATACGTAAAGGGTCTTGAAGAACGTTGAAAATTAGTATGATCTTGCATTGGAGTACTTTGGTGAGGGAATCCGTTATTTCATCAATGCTGTTGGAAGTGGTATGAATGATTATCTAAAATGATGGGGTAGCAGAAGAAGTAGAAGAGGAGAAGATGCAACCAGAGACAGATTTGCATGCACCGGTTGAGATTCCGATCCATACAGAGGAGATGGACCAAGCAAGAGAAGCAGAAGAACAAATTTGGAAAGAAGAGAATCTGATGACAGAACGTGATTTGGCAATTGCATCCACTGATATCCCGGAACGAATGCAATTAATGGGAGGTATCGTCCTTGATGGGTATTTGATTCAAAGAAATGCGCATTCTTGATGATTATCAGGATCGCATGGATTGTTGCAATTGGATCTTTGAAGAGATTCAGAAGCGTCCAACAACTGATTTTCAGACGGATGATGTGACTCTAGTGAAGGAGCAGATTTCCATTGTACTTAAGTATTATGCAGTGAGAGAGAGTTTGGAGAATAAGGCATAGGAAGAACACTTGGAGCCTCATTATATCATGAAATTCCTTTCTCGAGAAGTGTCCTATTTACAAGATGAAGTGGTATGGAGTGTATGTGAATTGTATCATGAGTATTTGGATCTGCTTGTAAGAAAATAGACTGAATTTGAGAAATAGGATCAATGCAACTCTGTACGAGCTCAATTGAATCAGATTCGTGATTATCTCACCACATTGGAGCTTACGGATGGAATGGAGTCGTTACGTCGTCTTTTGAATAGCATGGTTGCTGAGTTGGCTTCCCCCAATAAACAGCGTGTGACTCTCATTCAGAGTTATGTTCGACTATTACAGAATCTCCTCCATATGAATGAAGAAGAAGGATCCTCTCAACGACGTGGAAATCGTACGGAGATGCAGTTGCGTCGTCTGTGGTCTACAGGACTCTTGGATTTGTGTATGCGTTACAATGTAGAATTGGATCGAGTGGAAACAAACCTGCTTACTCGTTCGCAATCGTCAGTTCCTCAGGATCCTGGAATGGTAAGATAATAAGGCGGAGGTGATGCAAAGATCCCCAATGATCTGGTGGAGGATCAGTTACGTCGAACTCCTGAGCTGCAGAGTCAGAAGAGTGCTACAACACTTCTGAATGAAGCATCTCAATTGTATGGATTGATGCTGAGCTGTGATCCATCAATCATTCGTCAAGCACGAGATATCCTATACAATACAGCTGTAGTCAATAGTAGACCCACTGTTCGAGGTGTTCAAGAGATTGATGGATCTCACCCTCTCTATGGATACCATCGTCTGCGTGGTAAACCACTGTATGATATGATGGATCAAGACTATTTGTGTCTGGAAGAGGGTATGCAAGATGGTCTCTTTACGTATTCCATTGATGTGTCACAGGGAATCCAAGAACTTCAAACTATGCTAGGACAACTCTTAACGAATCCTTCTTCAGACTACTATTCACTACAGCAACAGAGTATTCGAACGTGTGTATCAAGTCTTGTGCGAAGTACTGTGGAATACTTGAAAACGGTAGGAACGAAAGAAGGAATTGAGAATAGCGAATGCGTCAACAGGCATATGAAGATGTAGCAAAACGATGTGGTGATGAATTGGTAAAACTCATTGAATACCGCGGTTATCGAAACAATCATGTACTTCATTGATTCCTTTGTAATGTAGAACAAACTCGCCAATGTGTTATCCATTTCATTCTCATCAGAATTGAATCAATCGTCAGTAGCTGTTGTGCTGAATGATAATGGTGTGGTTACTGATAGTCTGATTATTGGTCAAGGAGGTCGTATCGCGAAGTTGGAGGAAGGGACGTATCTTGATAACATTCAACGCATATTCGAACGCAACACAGTGGATGTGGTGATTCTGAATGCTGCATTACAGAGTCAAACACTTCAAATACAACGTAATATTGAAGAAATGCTTCAACGAGTGAGTGTAGGTGAGTAGTTGGATCCTTAGTAATAGGGAGAGAAGAATATTGACAAACCTGAAGTACTGATTGTGGATGATCGTGTTGCTCAATTACGTCTGGCTCGTGATGACAATGTTTACTATGAGCAGGCCCTTAAGAAGTTCAAGCACGCTATTTATATGGCTCGCTACGTACAGAATCCATTACGAGAAGTCTGTGCTTTGGATAATAATCCTGGGAATCCGGAAGAATCAGACCTGTTCCAGTTACAGTTACATCCATATCAGAGCAGTGTTCCTGCTGTTTATCTTCGTCGTGTCTTCACTCGTGAATTGTGTATGGAAGTTGTAAATGCTGGAGTGTGTCTTCAGGATGCTATGGCTTATCAAGATGCCTATTCAGAACTACGGTTTATTCCAGGTCTGGGATTCCGCAAAGTTCGATCAATAATTGATAAATTAGTCGTGGAAGGAAAGGGCTTGAGAAATCGAGATGATTTGAAGACTGTTCTTGGACTTGGAGATGTGGTGTTTAAGAATTGTAATGGGTTCATTCGTATGATTGAATAATGTGATTCATGGTCAGGTTTTGCTGTGCGTCGTATGACTAATGTCGAAGAACTGAAAGCAGATTCGTCTTATCACGTATTGGACATGTTCCGTTGGCCCACACAGTTATACTCCTCAGCTATTGGAATTTGCAAATTCTTGACTCGAGGAGCAGGAATGTTTAGTGGTCAGGTAAGAATGAAGAATGAGTTTGATTGAAAGGAGGCGGTTACAGAAGTAATGATTCACTATCAGAACTATGAAAAGAAAGATGAAGATGGAGAACGAGAATTAGTTTCTGAGGAAGATGAGCATGAACTGGAAGCCATAGTAAGGTGTTTATTTTGGGAATTCCTGATAGATTCCAGATTTCCATAAACTACCTCTGCGTTTGTTATCCAATGAGTTACGTGGGGATGGATTGGATCAACGAACCCAGATCCGAAGTGTGATGGGCGAGTCTTTGTTCTATTTGATAGCAGATGAGACAAAGGAGACGTTCCATGTAGGAACAGAAGTGGTGGCTCGAGTAGTACGTGTTCTTGATGGTCTCCGCATTCTTGTGAGATTGGACAACAATTTGCAAGGTAGCATCAGTGCTCAAGAGTTTAGTGATAATCCCCGTGATATTGAGATGGCATCGAATCTAATTGAAGTGGTAGGTTATTCTGAGAATGAATAACACAAGGGTTCCAGTATCACATGCCGTGTCTTGCGAATTGATTTGACGAATTTCCGTGTTGAGTTAAGTAGTCGTCCAAGTGTGGTGAATAACCGTTTCTCAAGCAATGTGCAGTTGGATAAGTATTTTGTCCAAGAACCTGAAGGCTGGGAGCATGATATTTTGGAGGAAATGCAGACCCAGCTGGTTGCTGAACAACGTGCTCGTCAATTAGCAAAGCGTTCCATCTTTAACACTTATTACTTGTGTGTTAATCAGCAAGGAGCTATTGAAGAGTTGAAAGATAAGCCAGTAGGAAGTTGTCTCTTCCGTCCTAGTCCTCAAGGCATCGATCAGATTATTCTCACTTATAAGGTGATGTGAGGATAGTCGTGTGATTCGTAGATGCTTCCAGATCTCTATGCTTCTTATGATGTGATTGAGAAACAGAAAGATCCACAGGACCGCTCAAAGTTGGGAGCTGTGCTAGAGCTGTGTGAGCAACAGTATACCGAGCTGGAAGAGATTGTGGATCGTTTTGTAGGCGAACTGACTGTTTTGATTCATGACATTTCCAACTTCCCCAAGTACCGTGATGAATCGGATGTAAGAATAGGAGATGTGAATGATTGATAGGAAGCAGTGGATGCTGAAGTGGAAGCAGCAGGAAAGGCTAATCCAACCCATCTTCCTTATCTGATCTCTTTGAGTCGTCATCATCCAGGTCTATTAAGGGTCACTTATTACCGTCATGGAATGATTCTTCATGAATATGCAGAATTACGTCCTATGGGGATTGTATATGATAAACGGCTTTTCGGTCATGTAGAAAGTTTCCTGAACTATTTTAAATCGAATTTAAAGCAGATTGTAGGGATGGACTATGAAATGATAGGTAGATGCAGAAACGGTTGAATGAGCGTGCTTCCGCACAAGCTACTATGTTGCGACATCCACTTCCGCCACCAACAGGCCAGCCTCCAATGCAACCCTTTGCTCCTGGATATGCCCCATATCCGATGTATCCCCAACAACCATATGGCATGCCAAGAGGTCAACAGCCTCCTTATCGACCTCCTCAGCAGTACTAAACTCTATATATGACATGTTTGTTCATATCTGAATTCATCGAATACGTTTCAAGCTCACAATGAGTCTGTTGTCACTGGACCAGTTCAGTGAGAAGTGACTGATGGATTATTCCGCTCATTCTCAGAATGTGGACGATTCAAGATTTTGAAATTGGTGCACTGGTCGGGACAGGAGGTTATGGTATAGTTAGTAAAAGGGAGTGATCTGAAGGCAAAGTATATCTAGCTCGTGAGAAATGTTCCAGATTTGTTGTTGCGATCAAGGCAGTTGAGATGAAAGTAGTCGTCCGTGCAGGAATAGTGGATCTCCTACAAAACGAGATTGACATTCAAACTCATCTAAGGTCCCAGTTTTCCAATCCATTGAATATAGGCACAAAAACTTGTTGTCGCTGTATGGATACTTTTGGGATGATCACTGCATCTACTTGATTCAAGAGTATGGCTTTTATGGCGACCTACAGAAGGAACTAAGGAGGGAAGGGAAATTTACAGAACGCAAGGCAGCTTGGTATATCAAGAGGATTGCGGAAGGACTCAAATACATGCATGATAATCAGGTTATTCATCGAGATATCAAAGCAGAGAATATTTTGATTGGAGAAGAAGTAGTTTATATGACTTAGGAGTTCATTCGTAGTTGGAACCAAAGATTTGTGACTTTGGTTGGGCAGTTCATGTTGGAAGGGAAATACGGAGTACTGTATGTGGCACTCCAGAGTATATCCCTCCTGAGATTGCAAAGGGGAATGGATATGATTATCGTGTTTGCGAAAATGGATGTATCTAATGCATAGGCTGACATATGGTGTTTAGGAATCCTTGCATATGAGTTGTGTACTGGAGAAACACCTTATCAAGGTTCGAGCGCCGAAGAAGTATATAGCAGGATTACTAGAACAGATATTTTCTTTCCAGATACATCCAGTTCTTTGTTTCAGGATTTTATCAATCATGTAGAGATGTATGGCAGAAATGATGAGTAGCTTGTAGTAAAAGAACCTGAAAGGCGGTACACGATTGATCAAGTTCTAAATCACCGATGGTTGCAATTAGGATCGTTATCGTAATTACGCATGTTTGTTCCTCCAAACCTATATTTACTTCTTCCTAGAGGTTTTTCGATCTCCTATTGTATACACTATGGTAGTTGTTCTCCATAGTCTTCATCACAGATGAAGAGTATTACATCAAGAACAATGATTGGTACAAGAGAAGCCTTTGAAGTACACATAACCATTCGTTTCTGTGTTTCTCTTGAACGAGGGTATATCTGTTACCTCTATCGATGATCCCGCGGCTGATATTCCACATTAGTGGGATTTCACCACGACTCAGGAATTATTCAACCAGAAGACAACCTAGTGTAACAACAAACAACAAATTGAATTAAGGACAAGATTTAAGGATTCGTAGTGCCATAATGTTCTTCATACCAGGATAAGAATTTAGGAGAACCCTCAATCGACACATGTGACATACCAGCGAAAGCACGATTGCCCAAATCAATCTTCGAGTTCTCAGACATACAATCCTCCATAGTAAGTTTATCTATGTAAGTGAAAGCTTCATAGCTTTGTCCATTCATGCTGTTAAATACCAATAATGGAGACACACCTACTCATTACTTCCATCAATTTCACATACCCTTCATAATTATCTCAGCTGCATGGGCATTAGCATTACCACGTCCAGCTAAACCTGATTCCGATATACTCCAAGATTGCAACGAACCTAAGTCCTCAAGACGCAAAGTGCCAAAAGACTTCATCGCACCACCACTCACATATATTTCCTTAAGATTGGGATTCTTAGCAATAACAACACTATCTACACTATAGAACGTGCTACCAGTCACAAGATAGTTCTTCTCACCCGTTTCAGCATCATAAGAAGCGAAATACAGAGTCTTCAACTTCTCATTATTCTTAATACTGAGATTACAGAATGCATTAAACGAATTCGTGCCAAAAACGATATTCACCAGTTCGGGATTATCTTCAATAATCACAGACGTATCCTGCTTGCAAGCTTCGACACTATTTCCGTAAGCACCATTGTCATCCATAACGATAAACTCAGTGAGATATTCTAAGCCCTTAATGCTAAGGGTCTTAAGATTAAGAAGAGCATTTCTCACGTCAGTAGTACCGATAGTAATATTCTGGAGATAAGTAAAGCCTTCGAAGTTCAGACTCTCAATATCTTCGCATCTGCCTTCGAAAGTAATATCAGTAATCATCTCAATGTCCTCCAGATTAGTGAAAGCATCCAAGCATGAACGTCCACTGATTATTTCCGATCTGGCAGGAGGCAAGGTGGTGGGAACTGGAGTGGTAGGTGCTTCAGTAGTAGGAGCTTCAGTAGTAGGGGCTTCAGTGGTAGGTGCTTCGGTAGGAACCTCAGTAGGTGCTTCAGTAGTAGGAGCCTCAGTGGTGGGAGCCTCTGTAGTAGGAACCTCAGTAGGAACCTCAGTAGGAACCTCAGTAGGTGCTTCAGTAGGAACCTCAGTAGTAACGTCAGCGGGAGCACCCTCAAACTCCAAACTGTAGGCATAACCAGCAATACCAGCATAGTTAGCAGTTGTATCGTTAGCACGGAGAGGCATCTTAAACTGGATTCTCTCACAAGGATTCACAAACGCCTCCATATACCAGAAAGACTCATCATTCTCCTCCTCGTCGTCCGTCTTATCAGAGTATCCAGTAACCGTAGCCCACATAGTAGGCTGCATGGTGCCACCAGTGAAAGGACCATCATTATCGTCCATCTCCTTAACAAAACGCAGCTTCTTCAAATCCAAAGCAATCATAACATCAACATGATTGCTATCAGCAATGAAGTTCATCAAATGGCCCTTATTGGGACACTCAATCTCCTTAGCATTGAAGTGGTATAACATAGATTCAGGAGGACTGCAAATATCATCAAGAGTAGCAGCATCATCTTCAGAAATCAAGCCATTATCAGCAATGAACTCAAAGATATCCTTGTTATAGTAACCATCACAAGAATTTCCGTCAATATGCTTAGGAAGGCACTCGATAAGATAATCTACAGACAGACGAACATTGTAATTTGCATCCATCAAAACTCTTTCAGCAATAGTAATAGCTTCAGTAGCCCAAGAGGTAGAACAGCTATTAGGCTTACTGTAGCCCTCAAACGCACGGGCACCACAGAAAGAACGCTCAGGATACTTAGAAGTATCGACACGGTATTCAGTTTGTAGAGGTTCAGCTCTTTCACAATAGGAACCAACATTCTTGTAACTAGGATAAATGTCCATCATACCTTCGAGGCTAGCCTCATCAAAATCTGAGAGGACGGTGAACTGCATAGAATAAGGCATATAAGGATCTCTAGCCTTAATAAACTCACAAGATGACTTCCAACTACCAAAATGGCTCCTAGCCATTAAAATAAACCTTCAAGCCCTACTTAAAGTACTCGTCATCAGGACTACACTCACTTCCACACTTTTCAGGGTAGACTGCAAGGTATTCCGCATAACCAGTTTCATCGCAGCGAAACGCTCCTGCAGAGTACTTGACTGCAAGCACAACACAAAGAAGGCAAATGAAAGTAAAACTCTTCATTTCCAAATTATTTCTGGTGGGTGGTTTTGAGACAAGGTTTTAAGATCAATTGAACCATTCCATGGCCACCTATAGAAGACGGGAACTCGTTTCTGTTCTCCAATCATCTATGATATTTCATACTTTGATGTATCTTACGTCATATTCTCATATTCTCATCTCTGAAATTGGTGGTTGTCGCTATGTCTCGAGAAGAGTGTAAAGGACGCATTCTTCAGAACTATACAATCGAAACACATATTATTCTCATCGTACAATTTATTTGGAGAAGATTCTGTTTCCTATATATTGCTGAGAATAATAAGATATGATATTTAAGGACACTTCAATAGATTCTCATAACTCGTTCCATTTTTCCATTTTAGTGGAAAGCAACTTTTCTGGTCACTACATTTTCATCATAAATAGGACATCTTCATTTTCGGAAGTTCCTCGATTCCTAAGAATATGTCATCAAATGGTTTCCCTGAGCAAGAACCCAGTGACTACGAGTCGAAGTATTGATCGATAAGTAGTATTCTATTCTAGAGAAGGGAAGACATGGATTTCTAAATTCTGTAGCAAAGAAATAAATTCATACTTCTGTGAGGTAGAAGAGGAATTCATTACTGATGCGTTCAATATCTATAATATTAGTCGTGATTTTCATCTCTTCAAACATTCATTAGCTGTAATTCTCGATGCAGATGATCCTGAAGCTAATGATGGTTGATGAGTGTGGAAAGACTCATATTTAGCTGAAATTGATCAAGATGAGTTGCAAACAAGCACTACTAATCTTTATGGTATGATTCATGCGAGGTATATTGTTACGGCTTCGGGATTGGAGGCTATGGTGTGGTATTTTGATTATGTTATTATTTAGCTTCGAAAATATAAATCGTGTGCTTATGGGACGTGTCCACGTGTCTATTGTAATAATCAAAATTTGCTCCCTATTGGTGAATCGGATCTCCCAAATGTTAGGACGGTGAAGCTATTTTGTCCCTGCTGCAAAGAAATTTACTATCCTCCCAAACTCTTTGATAGTAGATTATGATTATGGTTGTTATTGTAGAAATTGATGGTGCATTCTTCGGAACTTCTTTTCCTCACGTTTTCCTGCTAAACTATCCGGAATTAATGGTAAACCATGTGGATCATTTTGAACCGAAAATCTATGGGTACAAAATACATGAATCGAGGTAGAAATGGAAAAGATAATTAAATATAGTCCATATTATAAGACTTCATCGAAATTAGTTCAAGAGTCACCATAATCGAGATTGTTTGTAGAATCAAACAAGTGAATCCGAATGACACTTACTAACAGATCACCACTGAACCATAGAAAAGAGGCAATGATGGCCCATTTTTGGGCGAATTCGTCATTCCTTTCACTTCAGAAATAATGAAGGTTCGATCGGCTGTGAAGCGGCTTTGTGACAGTTGCCAAGTAAGAAACTAGTCAGACTTCTTGTATGCACTTTCTAACATGATGATAGATTGTGAAGAGAAAGGGGCGTGTCTATGTCATATGCAAAAAGAACCCACGTCATAAGCAACGACAAGGATATCACACCCTATCGCTTCCTCATCAGCAAGTCCTCCCTCCTGTAGCCATGGAACCAAGTACGTTCGCTATGGAATCTTTACCTTTCTAGAAAGTTTCGATGTCCATTCTACCCTTACACAGTGTCTCCAGTTCCTACGCTCCTTTAACCTTCCAATTTGAATTGTTTGTTGTCCATCAAACATCCACATAAATGACACTATTTCCTTCCTTTTCTCCTTCGCAACTTTCCCGAAGCACGCAAGGCGATTCTCTTTTCCGCTCG
>NW_014569232.1:0-10988 GCF_000743755.1 Blastocystis sp. subtype 4
TATAGAGGATGTAAAGCGTGTGTTTGGGTTGTTCTCGGATGTTGGTCGATCTACAAAGACTCTTCAGGAGTATCAAGACAGTTATTTGTATAGTGAAACGAAGTGGATTGTTTGTTATACGACACATTATCAAGTCGAGGGAGAGAGAGATGTGGAAAACGCCTGTAAAGTTGATTGAATGCAATTACTATTAGAAACTCTACATAACAAAGGAAATACTCAATGGTCTTAGCGAAAAGGGTATTGTTACAGAAGAACAGTTACCTAAGATTGAAGAATATTTCCTGAGTTGTCAAACAGCGGAAACGGAAAAAGGGTCACAAAAACGAGATCCCGAAGATATAGTGGATGGAAAAGATAGGTCCGATATTAAACGAAGAGTTGAAAGCGAAGAAACCGTGATTCCTCAAAAGTGGTCATGAGATGTAGGAAAGTGTTACAAAACCCCAGAATCCATATAGTCAGTTGTTTCCAGAGCTAGATATCAAACCATTCACGACTCTTGTTGGTGTTGGTGAAGAACCGCCAACAGAGACTGAAAATGTGGAATTATCGTCCATCGCCTCGACAGAAGTTATTCCACGAGAGATGATCACAGAACCCGCCAATCCCTCGATATGTGTATGTCGTATCCTGAACTATTTGAACGGGAACAGTACAGAAAAGCCAAAAGAGATTCCATGGAAGTCAGACATCGAATTTACAACGATAGTTCGTCAACTCGTAATCTACTGTCCGGAACTTCTTGTTCCGCTTCTTTCTGTTGTAATGAATAAGTTGCAAGAGCTATGTAAGAGTCTGCGCTCTGTTGTAGTGAAATCAGCGGTCTTCACTACTTCGGATCTGTTTTTGTATCTTCATGATCGTTGCCTTCAGGATGGGACTGATCTGGTAACGGTAATAATTCAGAAGACAGGATCAGAGAAACAGTTCGTACGAGATGAGTGTATTTCTTGTCTGAAGATTGTCGGATTCGTTTTAATATTTTGATGAATAGATCGTGGAGAATTGTGAGTCCCAGGAACTAGCGAATCTACTTCTTCGTCAAAGTATGGAATCAGAAAAGAATCAGCGAGTCCAAGAGAATTGTGTAAAAGCTTTGTTCCGGTGGTGGTATCTTCACCAGTCTCTTGACAAGACTTCAGATTCTCCGGAGCTGAGTCAAGATCTTGTTAATCTACTTATTCAGCTTCCTAATTTCATGCGTAGCAAGAGTACGGTTGTCAAATCGTAGGAATGACGAACTTCCATGACGAAATAGAGAAGCGGCCTCCTTCATGGAGAAGCAAATGTGCAAATATAGTGAGGAACTGATCCGTAATGTGCTCCTGTCAAATGATGTCAATGAATATAGTATTCAAGAAATCTTCCAGTACAACAAAGAGAAGGGAGATTCAAACTGTTCAGAAGTTCAAAAGTCTGAACCAACCAGCTCTCTTCGTGCTTTCCGAGAGGCAGCTTTGCGGAATAAAAAGCAATCTGAAGAGAGTGAGGATATTATGATTTTGTAGTTTGTTGTGTTTATTCAATCCACTAGCGCGTCTTCAAGTGACATCATTGAAGAGTAACAATAGATGGGGGTGTAGCTCAGATGGTAGAGCGCTCGCTTAGCATGCGAGAGGTAAGGGGATCGATGCCCCTCTCCTCCAACTTTTCTTTTTCTCCACAACTGAACTATAAAAGAAAGAAATGTCTGAAGAAGATACATCATTTAATCCAGTTGAATTGGTTAAGGAACCTGATACTTAGGAATGTGTAGAAAAGTTACTGAAATCCTACATGAAAGAAGGTACTCGAATATCCAAAGATGGAGCAATTGCTGCTTCTGAGTATTTGCGATTGTTCGTGATTGGTAGGAACTTGCTGATTTTTGAATCTTGACCTGTTAGAAGCTATTCATCGAGCAAATCTTCAAGCAGAAAATCGAGGAGTAGTAACGGCGCGTGATATACAAAGGATTCTTCCTGAGTTGTTTTTAGACTTTTAGCAAATGTGGACTTTTCATCTGTTTGTTTGGATCACTTAACAGAATCGAAAAGTCATCATGTGGTGTCTTCCGCAAAAAGAGAGAGATAACCGTGGTTCAGTCAATAACCCGTTGGAGGTAGAATAGTGCCCATAATGAGCTCTGAGTTCCTGAATAGTAATCACTCAGCATGGAGTAGCTTTGCTTCATCGAGTAGAGGCAGTGAAGTCAATGATGAAGACTATCCAGTATATTTCGGAATCTTGAAGTCTGACCATGTAGTTATTGTTTCAACTGCTTAATTTTCTTCTTGATCACTATACCACCAAGAAAGAGGACAGTTCCATTGATGTATTGGCTTCAGGAAAAGTATGGGTTGTTTGATGTTTTATTATGGATAGTTATTGTGCGAAATCATCATGGATTTCTTTACTGACATCGAACTGAGTAGTTATCACTCTGATGCCAGTATACTATTTCATGGTGAAGTGATGGTGTAGAGCCAAATTCGACTCAGGCTGAAGACAACCTTGCAACCTTTGCGAATGCTTGTGAGAAAATCGGTATTCCCCGTTCTTGTATTGCCACAAGCAAGGATTTCAGTACACGCAATGTAGTCAATGGAGGATCAAATTGATGTTTAGTTGGCAAAGATTGAACTGATGTTAGTTATGTTTGTCATTCGTGGAATGGCCTGCTCTCCATCGTTCCCAAAGATGAAGGATGAGAACATTATGAACAGTTTGAAGGGTATCTTTTGAGACTGAGATTCATCTCTAGAGTACAAGTTGCAGAAGTACCCTGAATTGTCTCGTGATCGTGAGGTATGCAACAAGATCCTCGAGGTTCTGCGTGACTATAATAATGACAAGTCTATCCCACTTCGCGAGACGATTTCGGGTGGATCGAGCAGTAGTGACGAAGAGCCTCAAAAGGAAACTGTTACAGTGGAGACAACTCAGCTAGTGGAGGCTGCACAAGAGGAAAAACAGGCGAATGATATGTCTGTAGTGTTGAAGAAATCGGAGATGATTTCGGATTCAGAGGAAGAGACAGAGAACAAAGAGCCAACCGAAGAAGTGAAGCCAGCAATTCCAGTGACTGACTCAATACTTCGTGCAAGTCCATTAGAGTTCTCAGAATCAGCATCGGATGATGAAGTGGATGAAGTGTGTGAGGTGAATGAGGTGAATGAAGATAATGAAGTGGATGAAGTGGTTCCTCTAGATACTGAGGCCATGAAGGTGAAAGAGGATGATGAAGTGGATGAGGTCAATGCTGGCGATGAGATCGATGAGGTCAATGAGGTCAATGAAGTGAACCCAGAAGAAGTGAATAAGGATATGGAGGTCGTAGCGAACCAGGGAGATGAAGAGAAGAAGGAGATTCTGCCTGCCCCGACGAATCATAGTGATAATGAGGCAGACAGAAACGTAGAGGAAAGAGAGAATCTACCTAGGCCAGATGAGGAAGATGCAGATAGTGAGGCAACCAATGAAGAGAATCTGCCTGAGCTAGATCAACATCCGAGTCGTTCAAGCTCAATGTCTTCATTGCAGGGTCCTGTAGAAGATAACTTACCTCCGGACGAAGATATCATCACACACAGCAATGACCCTGCTGGCTGTGATTTGAACCTGGTAGAAACCGCTGAGGAGATTGAAGAGAGAAAGAGAAAGAAACGTGAAGCAAAACGTAAGGCGAAAATGGAAGCGCTTCCGGCTCAGCCTTCGATGGAGCCTCGTGAGGTCACAGTTCAGCCGATGGCAGATACTTTGAAGCTTCAAACTCCGATGAGTAGGTAATGAAAGAGGTGATGATGTAATAGAACGTGAGGTGAAGTGGTATATTGTAACGTTGATTGTATTGTTGATGGTTCTTTGCCTAGCAGGTATTATCACTTGTGGAGTTTGGCTTGCCAAGTTGCATTGATCTAGTTCATTTGTATATGTGTGATAATGTGTTTCCTATCAAACAGAGAAATGGAGAGGACCATATTTATAACTATAGAATTGCGTGGTTCCACTGGAAATCTGGATAAATCCAGTTACTTCAAGGTTTGCAAAGAAGAGACTCTGATCACTCATACGTCCAAACACTCCCTGTTCATTATGAATGATCTCAGAAAAGATGATGTAATGGTCTTTCGAATAGGTACCCACACGCTCACTATTCAATGAGGGAGAACTGAAAATATCATGATTCTGTCCTAACATTTCCTTCCACAGAGTAAAACTGTTGTTCATAACATAAGGACTGTGTTTGTTTCGTTGACACAAAACCCATTCTACTTATGACTTCATGAATCGATATTCACTTCCATCCAGACGCTGAGGATCAGATGAAAAGATTACATTGTTCAGGACATGCAACCAGATCTCACCATCGAGATGAACAACCATATCTCCCATAAACACATGTTGAGGACGCAATAAGAATAATAGATACTTATCACCTGGATTCTGATGGACCTCTACTTCTCACTTCCATATCTCAATCTAACCGGCATCTCGCAATACAATATACTTTGTTGGTCGTTGAGGAACGAGACTTCGACTACTTCCTATCTTTCATTCAGATTCTCTCAACCTACTCACAACATTCACAGACACTTCTTTCCCTAGATCATTTGTCTCTAATGTTGGAATTGCTATTGTTGTTAAGGCAGATCCGGTGAACCAAGGATGCTGCAGAACTCCAGCAGCTGAAAGTCTGCGATCCTGATCTGTACATAGCATACAAGCTATGAGATTCTTGCATGTATCAGAGAGTCGTTGGTAATGAACATTGGTACAGTTGTATACACCACGTGTGATTCGGATTTCCAAATCTGGTGACCTTTTGGATCCGAATGCAAAACAGCCTGTTATTCTACACTTACAAAAAACCCCATGATTTCTACAAGCCATAGAACACTACTCCCAGAGACCAAACATCGGCTTTTCCTGTATAAGCCTTGTCATCTACAATCTCTGGTGCCATATACTCGTCCGTTCCAACATGAGTATGGGCAAAACAACCAGGATCCACAAATCGAGATAGACCAAAATCAATGAGAACAATGTTGTTTAGATTATTATCAGCAGTGCGTAACATGATGTTATCAAGCTTAATATCACGATGCAATATCCCTATTTCATGACATCGCTTAATCGCTTCGAGCAATTGCAACATAACAATACGAGCTTGTTCTTCAGACAATGGACCGTATTGTTGTACATACTCCAAAAGTGTTAATCCTTCCATTAGTTCCTAGAGTTGAGAGAATGATACAGGATCAACTTCAACAAGATAGTAAGTACTTGCATAGTAGTAAACGTGATAGAGATGAACAACTGATGGCAAATACAGAAGTGCTTTCATTGCCTGTATTTCTTGCTATGACTGAAATCGGTCTGATTTCTGTACTTTCAACGCCAATCGAACTTGTTCACATCCTTCATCCTTATATTCTTTAATAGCCACTCTTTGTCCTGTAAGAAGATCCGTTGCTTTGTAAACAATGCCTTGGGTACCTAGATGACAGAAGAAACAAAACGATACTTTTTGGAAATGAGAAGTCGAGCGAGAAGCGTTTGCGTACATCGTAGTAAAGAATTCCCTCAGACTGAAGAGTATTAATCCCTGTCAAACGAGAACGAAGTTGAGTGAGAGCCTTAATGTCACTAGGAGTACAAAGAGAAGGTGACTGGGATTTGATATATGATACAAAGTTATCATAGCTTGGAATGAAGTAACGAGAGAGGATTTACTAAGGTAGGAGGGGTAGAAGAATAGACGAAGATGATTCCGTGAAGTAGTCGCTGAGATTGTGAACAACGTTTGTGAACTGCTCCTCTTTTGTATACATGAGAACAGGGACCAAAATATCAAAAAAACTATCTATTAACCCTGCTCTCTAGAATTCAAGAGAGACATACTCAGGTTACTCCAGTTTCTGTATTTTGGCAAAGGATTTCCACGAACTCATTCACAGCTATTGAGTACGCCGTTTTAGCCTCTTGGAAACGTTGAAAGAATAATTGCAACTGCTCCAACTGATTGAACAAGACTTTGCAGAAAGATCTATCATCCTACGAATTACTGCATCCCTGTTTCACTACAAATGAAATAATACATATGGAAGTAGGATCAGGGACCACCTCCATGATATTCACGATTGGAACTTCCAAATCACGGAACGCTTCATTCAGGGGATGTAGGGTAAGGCCCTGCTGCGAAAGCACAAGCAGCATTGGAATGGAGCGATTTGTTTCTTCATCCTAGGTTCATAGATTTGTGGGATAATGTACAAAGACTCTAACGCTACAATCAAACAACGGATTCGAGGACAACATCGTATATGGCTGTTTCTGAGAGGACTGAAGATCAGGGCCTAACTGAATGAAATGGCCCCTAAAATGTAGCATATTCTCTATGGAAATTCCCCCATTCATTATTAATTCCCTTCTTGCATTTCGTTATCTCCAGCTATTGTTATTTCATGTCAAATTATTAGATTTCTACGAAATGAAATAGGTGGTACAAATGCTGATAATCAAAAACATGAGAAAGAGATTATGTCTAGTCTTTTCAGATACCCATTGAATTTTGACTAGGAGTCAATAAAATGATATCATGTTAAACAGGAAAGACAAATAAAGGAGCATCTTTAACGGCAGTTCAATATGAACTGATCAACTACATAGATAATAGAATATAAATAGGCTAATCAATGGTCTCTTTGCATAGATAGTAGATGAAAGATCAAAAGTTATTTGTGCATCGGAGTTTACTCATCTTAACTAGTTACCAATGGCCGAGTTATCTATTCTAAAACTCGAATAAGGGAGATCCTTCACCACTTTCTCTCTTTACTGGGTATTCCAGATCTGTACACAGAAAACATAAAGCTGTAACGCTGACTGACTTTGAATAGATTTTTCATAGTCTTTAGCAAGATATGTTGTTTCAGTATTTTCTATCCATCTAACTGCTTGCTAGTATCTATCTCCACTTTGTTTGGTCATCTATGCACCAATATACTAGTCAATGGAGAAACTAGAGGAGAATGCTTTGGCTACTTCCATAACAATGATCATGCGTTACACAGAAATCTAATATTCTGATCGCTACTAATGAAGGTTTGAAACAGTATGTATTTCTATATTCTCTGAGTGATAAACAACTCATAAGATCCATATCATTGGTTTGCGGTGTCCTTATCGGTTCTTTACCAAAGAGATTTGCTTGGAATTTGTGACTAATTTGATTGGTTGGAATAGTATTCCAGTCTGGGTTTCTGAACGATGAAACAAGTGGCATTTGGCTACTAACCTATTGGAGTTTTTAGGTACAATAGAGTTTTTTTGCGATATCGAATAACATGGAGGAATAGCTTTGGGAAATCTTCAGTCATTGTTTGTCATGGAGTTATTGACCAAATGTATTTTTTCTTGTCGTCATAATGACGGACTATTATTCTTTTAAATTAATCATTTTAAATAGAAAACAGAGAACAAAACACACTAACACAAGATCTATAACATGTGGAACTGAAAACACTAGAGAAGCAATGCTTGCTGTACTTTTCTGAAGTGGATTTGCGATGAATCCACACAACTATTATAAAGTGGATGATATAGAACCTTAGCAAGAACAACACCGTTCTCTCTTGTTCCATTATTCAGGAACTCAGTCGTTTTGATCCAAGTAGAAATAGGTACAGGAAATAAGGGAGACGGATACGAAAGCGAAGAAGGATTTTTTCTCTCTTCAGTCGGATCTCTAGATGATGGGTATTGTGGTGACGTCTCAAGTAATGGTTTTTGGGCCGTTGTAATATTCGTTGATGGCATATCTGTCTTCAACGATCGTCTCTTGATAATGGTTTTCTCTAGGACTAATTGACTTCATTCACTTCTATACGGTGAAATCTGATTTCTTGAACTCTTCTACATATACTGCAAGTTACACATAAGGCGGTACCGCTTTTACTAATGAATAAATGAATGGGCCTTCTCTTGTGACATTGTTTGCACTTCTTTGAATTCCACGGTGAAAGATACATAGGATCAAAGGGCAACTCTTTCATGATTGCCACTCACACCTCCAATCAGGATCTGAAAATGTTTAGGTGGTGTTCCTAATAACCTATTGATTGGATGCCCACTGCCCAGTTATTTGTTTGTTCTTTTTTCACTACATTGAAATCAATAAACATATTGTTCCTGGACCAGGGATAATACTAATATAATAGCAAATATAGTTCTGATGGATAATCAAGTTGGATACAGTCATTGAATTGACCTATTATTCTGGTTATTATTGTCTTTATAGATGTCTTCATACACTTTTTGTTTGGTGAATAGATTATACATCCATCTATGATACCGAATCCATATTCTTGTAAATCAGTGGATACTTGTTATAATTCCTCAACCAAGTGAAGTATGGATTCGATGATTGACCTACTTTTCCCTTTCGGTTTTGATTAGACTCTCGTTTATTTCTAATAATAGTTGAATCCAATCACCTTATTTGAAATGAATTCCAAAAATTCGATATATTTCGATACCACGCTTTCGAGTCAAATATACCATGTGGTCGAGAAAATCTTATACTGTTTGTGATAGTAACATGATTGAAACTTATTTAATGAGTAGAATCCAGTCTTGTCTTGCAGGGCGTGGAATTGTCATTTCATCGTGCTTTACATCTTCCCTATGTATCTGCCATCTCAAAAATGTATTAAAGTTGCTTAGGACCACTTATATTTAGGACATTGACAACTGCTGCCGTGATTGAAGTCGGAGATATCCTCTTTTGTGTCAACGGTATTTCCAAATCCTGTTATTGATTGTAGATAAATATATTTCTCCATCAGAAAAGGAGTCATTGGTACTAGACAATATTGTAGAATCTATCAAATCTGGTGAATCATGTACCCTTCGTCTAATTCACAGTGGTGATGTGATGTGCTTTTGTGTGTTCTTTATTAATGAATAGGTATCCTTCCACCCCTTTTTATCAAATTGTATTAACCGATGAAAAAATCCGAATTACTCTCGGAAGAGATATTATTGGTGAGACGAACGTCATTCAGGCCGTAAACAAGTAGTCTCTTGTGTAACCAATGATGGATAGGGTAACTAAACAATATCTTGTTGGGAGTATCCTTTGTGGCATTAATGAATCCAATGCTATACATTCTCCTGTTGATTCCTTGAATGATCGTCTTAAGAAGGTAAGAGTCCTGAAGAATTGTGATCTGTAGCACAGTTTCCCTACAATTCTTCTCTTAGCATCTCCAATCCAGAAAGTGCTAATCAATTCGGAACTTGTTGAGAAACACATGGCTCCTTATGCAGTTGACTTGAGAGCAGGGAAAGAAGACATTTCTACGAACAAGTACAGAATTGACCCATTTGGTTCGTTGCTAAACATTGATGAATTGACGGCAGCATCATCGGAGCAGGGAAAGGAAGATGAGGATGGGGGTGATCGAGACGAATCATCTGAGTGGTATGTGGAGAAAATGGATGAAGGTATTGACCATTACATGTTTCCTCGTACGATGGGATATCTCGTGTTGGAAAAGCAGTATGAATTGTTCGTTTAAATTGTTGTCTTTACATGTAGACATCAGCAAAAGACTGTTGCTGAACGTAATCAGCATTGGGATGAATTCGTGAAGAAGATTGGAGGAGTTGAACATCTTTCTTTTAATCTTACTCGACAAAGTGGAAATCGATGGAAGATGATTAATGTTACTCAGAAAGACCGAAATCGAGACGAATTACGTCATCTGATTCATCAAGGTGTAAGTGAGTTTGGAAGATTTTATTTTAGATTCCTGATTATTTGCGAGGTGATGTATGGTATTATCTAAGTGGTGCAGCGGAAATGCGAGCTGAGAGTGCAACGACATATGCGGAACTATGTGCCTTAGAAGTTGATTCTGATGTAAAGCGTATGGTGGCTTTGGATCTCCCGCGTACATTTGCTAATAATCCATTGTTCACACAAACGGACAAAGAGGCTCCTTATGTGACTATGCTCCGTTCTATTCTCTATGCAACGAGTCAAACTCGTAGAGACATCAAGTATTGTCAGGGATTGAATTATATTGCTGCATTGCTTCTTCTTGTTCAGAATGATGAAGAGAGAGCATTTTGGACATTGAATGCTATTATGGATCATTTATTTCCAAAAGACTATTTCAATGAACAATTAACAGGAGCTCGCGTTGACCAGATGGTGTTGGAGATGTTAGTAACCAAGCAGAATCCAGAGCTGAAGGAGAAACTACAGAGTGCTGGATTTCAACTTGTGGTCTTCACTCTTCCTTGGTTTATCTGTCTATTCATTAATACTCTTCCATTCATTTCTGTTATGCGAGTCTGGGATGTTATTATGTTTGAAGGAGACAAGGCCTTAATTCGAATTGCTCTTGCTCTCATTTCCATAGGAGAAAAGGATCTTATGATATGCTCTGATTTTTCAGAGTTTTCGAATACATTTAAGTACATATGAAATGGATGGATCAGATGTAGGAGATTGGGTATGCTTCTGTTTGATGCAGATAATCTGCTGGACGTTGCTTATCAGCAGATCACGGCGAAAGGAGCCAAGGAGCGTGTTGTCTTCTTTAGAAGAAAGGAGTTAGAGAAGTGGAGAAACAGCTTCCGTCAACAACTTTAACATTTCACTACGATGTTTTTTCATTCTATTGTAGTTGAAAGTGTTTGTTTTAAAATGGACCCAATAGGTAGTAATGGAGATGGGATGAAATGGGGAATAATAAGGACCCCCTACCCAATTTCTGTCCATCCATTCCTTTATTCACAAAACCTTTGGTAGGGAGTTGATTTGTCTTTTTTTAATGTCTAGTGGTTAAATTTGATTTTTTGACTTTGATCAAACTATCTCCACGAAATGAAGGCTCAGATGTCTGCTAGACAAAAGAAGGAGCTGTACTTCACCAAGCTCCACCAGATCCTCGAGGACTACACCAAGTTGTTCATCGTGGATATTAAGCACG
>NW_014569231.1:0-10928 GCF_000743755.1 Blastocystis sp. subtype 4
CGAGTGTGACAACCTACGTTTAGAAACAAACCAACAAACCAAGGTACTCTTAGCGGGATTCACAGGAGTAGTACTACATTCATCGTTAAGAAACAATCAATAAACAACAAAAATAGAACAAACAGCATAATCAACTTATTCAAGACTCTTAAAATCCCAATGAAATATTACATACCTGTACTTCACCATCGTAAGTATAGAACAACAACTGGTTGCGTATTTAAGGAGAATGGATGAACAAATGACCGCGGGAATTGCCTGAATTAGTAAAACAGCATCAATTGTCTTTCAAGGATGATAAATCTATGTTCGTTGTCTCCTTTCAGAGTAACAAAGAATACTATTGATTCTGTTGATGGGTAATGATCTTTCGTAGAACAGTGTTGTATCCTATTGGCCTTGATGTTGTAGTGGTCCTTGGTGGATGTAATTTGGCAGAATAGGGTTAGGAAACGAAACTGCAAATATGTAATATCTTATGTGATTACAGACTGAAGAAATGATCAGTGCTTTGTTCTCTTGCTTTCAAGTTATGGGTATGGTTTATGTGATGTACTATTCTGTTGACATAGTTCATTCAGTAGTTCCCTTGATTATCATATTGATTATCACTGCATTCTTTTTGGTTTGTTTTTACCATACACTTTTGTCTGCTAAAGGCTTAAATTGACTAAGTATGTGCTCATGTCTTGAATTGGTACTTTTTTTGTTGGTGAGTTTGAACTCCTTTTGCAAAGCATTTTTCCTAACCCTCCACAGGTGATCACTAATCATGGCTCCCTTTGAAAATATGTCTACTGTTGAGAAGGAGGAACTTGCTATTTCTCTTGCTGCATTGATCTGTGCTGATGCCAAGGTCGAACTTACTGTAACTTGTAGATGATCATTATAATAGATAGAAGGACAATTTGGATAAGTTGGTGAAGGCTTCTGGTAATACTATTGCTCCCTATTGGTCTATGGTGTTTGCCTCGAATTTGGCTGGAAAGGATCTCCTAGATATGATTGCTGCTCCTGGTAATGATTGCTGTATTGGATTCATATTCAGGTGTTGGTGCTGCAGCCCCCGCTGCTGGTACTGCTCCTGCTGCTGAGGAGAAGAAGGAGGAAGAGGCGAAAGAGGAAGAAGAAGAAGAGGACATTGATATGTCTGGAGGTGGTCTCTTCGGTGATGATGATGATGACTGGTAAACATGTCAAAGAGCCATGTTTTTCCTTTTCTGTTTGTTGTTCAGTATGGTCCTTTTGTTTGAAAAGCCCCTAATTCTTTTTTCATGTTCCATTTCTCTTATTCTAGTAGTTACTGATACCATTAAATGCCTTCCAGAGGATCTACGTATGAATGCCTTGTATTTGCACTTAAATCTAGTGTTGATAGCTTCGATCAGACACTTAAGGAGTTGACTCCCTCAGGTTTCCCTATCACAAGCAGTTTTGATAATATGGGTGATTTCATATAATAGAACTGTGTTTTGGATTTGTTGGTCTTTTGACAAGTGCAATTCCAGCCTATTTATTTACTAGTAAGTTCTTCAGCGTCAGCCTCTCTGTATCTCCTGGTTGTCTGATGTGAGTTGTAGTACTATCCTATATTCCTTGGAACTATTGTTATTTGTGCCATTTTACTGGCTACAACATACAACAAACTTGCATTAGATGAGTTTGGACGTGTGATGGAGAGAAAGTGAAGATGTGGAGAGAGTGTGACGTTTAGGAAGCGTTTTGGTGAAGAAGAGAGTGAGCTGTATGGACGAAGAGAAGCAGCTGCCTATTCAATGTTTATTACGAATCTGATCTATGTGGGTTGTGCTGCTCTTTTGTCCTTTGTGATCCTTCCTCGTTTTAATATTGATCTACCTACCTATGTTATCTATGTGGTTGTGTCCATCCTTTCTGGAGTCTTTGCATTCGGTTGTGGCTATGGATTCTTCTGAGTTAACACTTGGGATATGTGTTTATGTGATTGTTTGATAAACTTATTACTTCTTGACAGAGGAACAGTTCTAAATAGTGAATCAAACAAACATATCCAGTTATAACCACGACTTGTCATCATTACAAAATCACTTCCAGCTTTCCGCATTGTTCTAGCCATAACGCTATATGTACTATGGCTTGTTAAGATCAAATAATCACATTGGGCGAGAATTAACATATCGATAACAGCTCGAGAGAACCCATCCGCATCTCGTGCTCCAGTCTTACTATGGCCACGATGATATTCATTCGATGTCACTATCAAATCACCATACTTCTCACGTAACATTGTTTCTGCTTTATCAGCATCAGTTGAAATCAACCACCGTGTATTGTTGATATTCAAGTGATGTTCTTCCATGAATGCCTCTGCTTTATTAGCATAGCGATACACATCATGAGGATGAAGGAAGATATGTGTATCTTTGAATGTCCCTCCACTAGTCCCCATTCGAATATGAAATCCAATAAGGAACATTCCTTTCCAAGGATTCAATACTTCATCAACCTTTTCCTGAATCCATGGTTGAGGTTTCAGTACTTTCGTCAAGAACACTTGTAATGCATCCATTGACAGGTCAGTATAATACTGATCGTACTTACGAGAAGCATCATCTGCATTGATGGGAATACTGTAGTTGATATGGCTGGGATCTACAAATCCCATTCGTGCCAGTTTCAAGATGTAATTGTCATGACGAATGATGTATTGGAGATAGGCGAGAAAACCTGTAACAATGACTCCTTCTGATCGACAGTACAGCCGAGGAGAGAGTTTACGCATCGATTTATCACTTGGTTGCATGTAACTGTAATGACGATTCCAATTGACAAAGCCGTGGGTTGGCCTCTTCGCAACTATTTCATTACAGTATATTCAAAACATACAAGTATAGGTCGAGTTCTGCTCTTTGAAGGAAAATGTGAAATGACGAGTGAACTGAGCATAGTTCAGGAGAAAGGCTCTCTTTGTTAATATCGCATAGAAAAAAGAAGATGAAAGAGCTAGAAGACTATTTCCCAATCCAGTCTCTTTCATTGGGAAATACACAACAACGCGCTTGCTCTTACTTGCTGTTAAGTTATTATGTAGATTAGTGTAAGTTTCCATAAACGAAGATACGTTCCCATTATGATTGAAATATGGATCGTCCAAAGGAATGTCATCCTCAATTGGACCAACAAACAATGGATTCTGACGTTTTGGAGGTGTGGGCTTGGTGTTCGTCTCAGGGGTAGTGGTTGTATTGGGTGTTGTAGGAACAAGAGAAATCTTCTCTGGAACATCTGTAGCCTTGTTTATAATATCCAAATTCGTTCCCATCTGAAATAAATGCTCTGGCTGCACAACAGTCTTTTTTGAAGGAGACTCATGAGATATCTGATCACGCTGTAAATCAACTGCAAACGTCTCAACAATCTAGATCTAACGAATTTGCAACCACACACATACAAAATCACGAGGATCATATGGTTTCTCGACTGTCCGAGAAACCCACATAATTGGTATATGGCTTTGTACTGCACGTTCTGAGTCAATTATATATTCCAAATAACAATATAAGTAGAAACAGAATAACAAGAGATAGAGGACGAACTCCCATGATTGTTTCCTCCACATACATCTCATTTCAACAGATTAATCAAATTGACTCAAATCTGATTACAAGAGAGATGGATTATGATCCTTGTTGATCTGCGAGTGGAAAAACAATTCGGCTCACCTTCTATTGCAGAGAAGTAACAATAATACAGGAGTCAAACAAACAGTACACCATGCCAACTCTTTTGACAAATCCTCAAATCTGGCCTTCTTTGCAGGATAAAAGTACTTTCCAGGAATCTGCTCAGTATCAATCTTCATAGCCTGTTGCCTCAACTCCTCTGTCGGAAGAGCAGCAATTGCTAAATCACGCAAAAATATCTTATCAATCAATCGCTTCTCCGCTGTATGATGGAGATATGCCATTTGTCTTGAATACTCCTTAGCAATCTTTGAATACTCTTCTTGTTGTTCAGGAGTCAATTTGGGAGGTTCATATGTACGCATCTTGTAGTAATGAATCAGAAGAGATTTGAGCTGCTTTTGATCCATCTCAGACTCTGACTTGGATGCCTTTTTCGATTTGGCCTTACTCGCATCCGTCTTAGGTTTCGCTGTGGCGAAAAAGACACAGAATCGGTTTGTCACTTGTGGAATATACACCGAAATTGATTTCGATGATACAGAAATCAAACGATTCATTTACTTGCGAGATAATGATATTGGAGTAAAACCGCGGTTCTCCTCTGTTCTATCTCAAGTGACAAAGAGAGATTCTCTGTGACCAATTCTTGTTTTCTGTAGTTAAGGAGTGTGATATTGTGTCATTAGTAACTTGAAGGAATGGATGGAAGTGAAACGACCAATCTCACTTCCTTTACTGTATCTGCTTCAGATATTCGAATTGTGGATGTAGCAGTTGAATTGGACCATGATTATTCTGTAGAATACACATCCTGGCATGGTAACTCCTCAATCAACAACACAGGTGATACCTTTTATTTTGTCTGATTGATAGGATGTTTTACACTCTCCTCAAACACCTTCTGTGATGAATGCATGTGATGCGGAGGACTGCTTTACTCCTCTTGTATTCTCTCAAAACTCAATTATGTCGCAATCACAGGAACAGATACCAATATATCGATTTGTATGTATTTATCTGAATCTTATGAGATAGCATGAAGAATTGCAGCGGATCTCAAGAACCATTCTTTGTTCTGAACGGATATCTCCTCAACCGTGCCAAGAGCATCTAAAGATTGTATCAACCAAGAGTCGAACGAATGCTTTTGATTCTCTGGACAGTACTCCTTCAAACAGTCGGCGAGTATCTATTGAAGGCAATAAAACCGAAACTTCTTTGCCGAGTCGGTTATCCATCATTGATGGAATCTATCGAAAACTGAAGAAGTACCTCGAACAGGAGATTGCTCGACGCTCTACTACTGAGTTTCTGTCAAGTAGTACTCCAGGAAAGTCTATTCTTTATGTAGGCGTGTTGTTTTTATGTTATTCTAGACTCTGACAACGTGCCCTCCTCTAAAGAAGATTAACCGAAGAGTCAGTTCTCCTACTTTTGATAGTACAGAGGACTTAAAGGCTTCGAAGCGCATGTACTTTTCTTTTTAGTATACCATATTTTTCATTTTTGTTTTTTCTATGATTCCAAGGAATTGTACACGTCTATACTCCTCTCTTGCTCGTATACGGCGAAAGCACAAAGTAGCAATGGTTATTGGATTCTATGGAGGAAAGTAAACTTGCATGACTATTTTTGATGATGTAGGTTTTCTGGAATGCAATGTAACATGCAAAAGACATCAATCGAAGATCAATTGATTCAAGCTCTATATTCATTAGGTAAAATTGAGTTTGCAAATGTATACAAACCGTCAAAGTTTGATTGGGAACGTTGCTCTCGTTTGTCTCGCTTTTATTGGTTTAGAAATAGGAACTGACAAAGGTGTTAGTGCAATGAAGATTGTTGTTACTGGAAAGATGCTCGATTATGAAGACGAGTTTGGAGATGACTTACATAGTCCACTGTCGGTAGACCGTCTTAATGCGATTCTTCCTGATGATATCCGTGTGTTTAGTTGTAAGGGAAAGGATATCAAGTCATTTGAAGATGTTCGTATCAGTAATCATTTTAATCCCCATCTGAATACGTTTTCGCGACAGTACTCATATTTATTGCCAGTAACAGACTTGAAACGGCTTGGAGTGGATCTGGATCGAATTCTCTTTGAGAAGAGTCTTCAGGTGTTTCAGGGAACCCATTATATGAAGAATTACTCAGGTTCAATTCGACATTGGAACAAATCTCTCCGTCAATTCTATGTTCGAACGATGTAAGTTTTGACAAAGTATCGTGATTTAGTAACTCCATTGACGTTGAATCGGTCCATCTGAACCAGAAGGAGTTCTGGAATGTGACTTTGAATGGAAATAGTTTCTTATATCACCAAATTCGAAAGATGATTGGTGCCTCTATTGCTACGAGTTGTGGTTCATGGTCGTTTGAGTATCTTCAGAAATGTCCTTCTTGCTCTTCGTTTTCATAACTAGCATTTGAATCGAGTGGAATTCAAGTTCCTCTGGCTCCTAGTACTCCTCTTGCTTTGAGATCCATTACTTTTCGAAGCGATAAACATGTCTATTTAGATCAGAGCGAACTTGAACAAGCAGTAAGTTGTGGAAAACACAGAAAGAATGAGAATCCAAACAAGTTTTATGACAATCTTCTTCTATTGAATAACGAGGAGAATCAACAAGTAGTGTTATCTATACGTTTTTATAGTGTTAGAGTGAGAAGTTTTTTAACTCGTACATCTTCCCTCGCATGGTCCAAGATATTTCACTGGATCAAAAGGAGTTTGATCATTTTGTGTCAAGTCTACACTTAGGTTTACAGTATTATTAACTTGTTTCTTGAGCATTGTTTTTTGTGAATGGAGTATACAAACCAATTTGGAGAACGGTGCAGTACGGAGCGAGTCTTACAGTATCTTCTCCAATCAGGATTGCTGGGGAAAGAGAATCCCTGTGGTTTGTTCATTAGTCGTGATGTTCTCATGTCCAATATAAACGAAATTAAGAGTGCTTTTCCTGAACCATTCTTTAGTCATCGGTATGCTGTCAAAGCAAATCCTATCAAGGAACTGCTGAGAATTGTGAAAGAAAACGGATTTGGATGTGAATGTGCTTCCTTTGGAGAAGTTTACAATGCACTGAGCTCTGGAATGGAAGAAAAGGATGTTTGTTTGGTTCTTTGAATTGATTATAGATCGTTTATGATTCTCCTTTGAAACTGGAAAAGGACCTCCGATTCTGTTTCGAACGAGGCATCCACATCAACTTCGACAATATGCAGGAAGTACTTTCTCACATTTCCGCTTATGTTTGTAGATGGAGATGGGATACGAGTTGTATTGCACCATGAAGGAGCAAGGACAGGTCAAGGAGGGTCATATTGGTCTTCGAATCAATAGTCAGTATGGCTCTGGAGCAATTGAAGCTACCTCTACTGCGACTCCGACTTCAAAGTTTGGATTGCCTCTGAAAGACACGGATTTTGATGAACTCGTTTCCATGTTTCGAAAGTGGCCAGCACTGGATGCCCTCCACAGTCATGTAGGGTCTCAAGGAGTTGATCTTCACTTGATGGTGGGAGGTGTGAAGTGCATTGTGGATTTAGCAGATCGGATTAATCATATCCTTGGACGCAAACAAGTATTTCTCCTAGCTAATTATGACGAATAGATTACGGTCCTGGATATCGGAGGAGGTCTTCCTGTGGACTACAAACACGACGAATCTAATCAGATTTCGTTGGAATATTCGCGACATCTCCGACAAGAAGTTCCACGTCTCTTCTCTGGAGATTTCATCGTAGTTACGGAAATGGGTCGTGCAGTGGTTGCAACTAGTGGATGGTTCGTCAGCCGAATTGAGTACACGAAAATCGCTAGTGGACGTTTGATTGGTATTACACATGCTGGCGGGAACATGTTCGTTCGTGAAGTGTATATGGGAAGTACTTGGTTCCATCCTATTACTGTTTATGATGGTTCGGGATGCAGGAAGACAGCCGATGTGAAGTGTGTTGATCTTGCAGGTCCTTTGTGTTTTTCAGGAGATCTTATTGCTAAAGGACTTGATTTACCTTCGTTCCAACAGGGAGACTACCTTGTTTATCACCATACAGCTGCATACTCGATTGGAATGTATTCAATGTACAACTCAATTGCAACACCCCCTGTGTATTTGTACTCTGTTGCAAAGGAAACAAACGAGGTAACTGTAAAGCTGATTAAGCGGGAAGAAAGTGTTGAGCAAATAACTACCTTTTGGGATTTCTTTCTTTCTTGTTTTGAAAATTCAATTCCTCGATACTGATGAGTTAATAAGTATAGTGAATCCAACTCTTGATAATTAATATTACAAGTCATAACTAAACATTTGTTCATGCCAATAACAATTCCAACGAAATGAATTCAAATAGCACTATTCACGTTAACTGCCCGTCATGCCATGCACTGTTGGAAATCCCATCCCACGTTCGTAACTTTCAAGTATACCATGAACCGATTCTGTTATTTGTAGTGTCCCGTATGTACTAGAACAGCTGCTCTGAGTACTCAATCATGCAACGGGATTCATCCATTAGATCCTACTCCTTCCCAAGCTAGTCAAACAAGCATTGCAAACAATGCTTATGCTCTTTTTCAGATGGTAGACATCAACAAGAAGTACTTAATGACAATTAAATGGATTAGTTTTAGTGGCTTCTTGGATTGTCAGGAACTTCAAGCTGCACTGTCATCGGGAGGGATTTCATTCTCTCTCCAGACCGTGAATATTCTATTGGCAAAGCATGACCGTGAACGGAAGTAGTTATACTTTCGTATGTTAATTGTAGTGGTCAACTCGGTTTTGAAGAGTTTAAGTCGCTTCTTGATGAAGTATGGAAGTGGAAGGTTGAATTTGGGTATGACTTTGAGTCTAGAATGCTTTTGATTACTTTGATACCGATAAAAGTGGTGCTATTGACTTCCAGGAATTACAAGAAGCATTAGTTCAGATAGGGTATGAAATGGTGGGGAGTTTTAGAATAGGATTCAATTGTCTCCTAGTACTTTCCAAACTGTATTTTTTTCTTCGGATATCGATCGTTCAGGATCAATTCAACTTGATCAGTTTATTAAAGTGAGTCTACGAGATACGAATAAGGAGTAGCTCGTTACTGAACTTCAGTTGGGCCAAATTCGCTTTAACGCTCTTGATACACAAAAGGCAAATAAGATTGAGCTTACATATGACGCGTTCATCGATCTTCTTTTCTCCATCCGATCCTAATAGTTGTGTGATATTGATGGTGTTATTTCCAAACATACGATAGTACAGCAATCGGACTCTGAACGATCTGGTTTCCCATATGTATATCGGATGGCTTCTTTATCCGATCGAAATCCTCAATCTCCTTCAGTAAATCATTCTCATCGAAAATATGGTTATCCATACTCCGTAGACCACGGACTTCATTGGAGGAGAACAAACGATAGAAGTAATAAGCAAGAACTGCGGAAAGACCCTTACGATCAGTGATTCGTAGAAAACTTACGTATATCACTGCACCACATACAATAATAACAACACCATAGATTGCAGAGAAGATAAAACACTGATTGAAGTTGTAGGCTACTTGACAATGATCTTCACGCATCAGAATTAAATACATACCAACAACAATACTACTAATTAACCAAGGAGAAGATAGTTACTTTGCAATCATTTCACAGATACAGATAAGAACTAACTACAAGTTAATTTATGATTTAAGTATTACGAAGCGCACTTCCTTCCATCGAAAGTTGTAGGCAGCAAAGAATAACTCCAAACTGAATAGCATTGTTACTAGACCGATAAACATAAGGACGTCCATGTGGATAAATACCATTTCGATAGACGAAAATAACTAATCCAATCAGTCCCTTCAATAACCATTTACCACACCAAGTGAAGATCCAATCATCAAGAGTGCATTGCTCGGCAATTGTTTCTGCAAGGATCGATCAACAAGGTTCATAGAAACAAAACAATGTCAGAAATTACAAAACTAATCTTTTCTTTAATGCAAGTCCAAGAGCCATATAATACACAAGTAATTCAATTCCATATTTCTTTGTCGAAAGATCTATCGCTTACAATATACACAATTTACTACCTCGTATTGTAGACTCAAAACGATCCAATGGGACCGAGAAAACCTCAATAACCTCATCCTCTTCCAAATGCAGTTTTACATTCTCTGGGAAATTTTCCTCCTGATCTAGATTTATCTAGATGTAAATGAAACGAACAGAACCAACCAGGACAGGGATCAAACAAAGTGACTCTGATCCAGTTCCAGAGCATACAGGGAGCAATGGGGCAGAATAACTATCAAGAAGTTTCCCTGTATATCCAGTTTCTTCTTTCAGTTCCCGTAAGGCAGCTTGTTCTTTCGATTCATTAGCATCGATTAATCCTCCAGGAAATTCGATACAGTAACAGTTAACAGGAGGTCGATAGATCTTCTCCAAAAGGACCTCTTTCGTTTTTCTCGATGGTGAATAAAGGATTGGAAGAATGTTTACACCTACATCGAAGAAAGTAACGGTCACTTACCATCAAGACACCGAATATCATGGTCACCCTTGTTGATTCGTTCAACAATCTCATAGCTCTATATTATATCCAATTATCCTTCCACTTACCCGAATCTGTGTTTGACCTGGAAGACGATATTGTTTAATCCCCATCTTCAAGAATCGGCCTTGATATTTCCAGTCCGTATGTAACGAACTCATCTTCAGAAGATAATTGTACTCAGGTAACAAACAACTCAATAACCACCGACAAAATGACAACACTTCATCTTAGAACATACGGAACTGCTTGCGGATGTTGGAGAGACCCTTGGACTTCTGAGACTCGTGATCAATGACGTTGAATCTCACAGTCTTCGACAGAGGTCCTACAGGTCACTTTCCCTACACTCTCTCACCTGCACTGACCAATCGTCACGATATCTCCCTCCTTCACATCGAAACAAGGAGAGCAGTGAGCAGGAATGTTGCGATGTCTCTTTTCATAACTAGGCATCACTTGAACACCTCAATCTTACCGTCTGTACTTCTTAACATAACGGAGATAGTCACGACGGACAATGATGGTGCGCTCCATCTTGGTGGAAATCACCAGACCCTTCAGAATAGCTCCACGAATGGTAACAGAGGAAGTGAAAGGACACTTCTTATCAATATACTTTCCGTGAATAGCAGCCTCAGGGGTCTTGATGCCCAGACCCATATCAGCGTACCAACGCTGATTGGCCTTCTTACCAAGGAGATGGACCTTGCGG
>NW_014569230.1:0-10862 GCF_000743755.1 Blastocystis sp. subtype 4
ATCTGAAGTTCGCTCTTCCTCATCGTCAGTATCGTGCTGAGTCAAAGAAGTTCAAGTCAACGTTCCTGGCTAAGAAACCTTGCACTTTCCGTGGATAAGCTTGAAATGTTCTGTACAGGCACACTATCTTGTTTGTAAGAAACACTTGAGTCCATGGGATCTTCTTCCATTTTGTTATTCAAATCAAGCATTTCTTGCATGCTCATTGGTTCCCACTTCACCTCCTCCCCATTCGTTCGTACAAAGGCCACATCATCGTCAATGAAAAACTGAACAATTCCAAACAGATAGAGTTTCTTTCCATCATGTGTCCGATTTTCAATCTGTTTCAATTCTATATTACACTTCTCTCCCCACAAATCCAAAGCATCTCGCAACGACATCGTCGAGCTCTCTCTCTGTTCTTGCCGAAGTTTCTAGATATCACATCTACTGCCTATACTTACATCGCGCATTCGATCCGTTTTCTCTTGGATAAGTCGATTCTGAAGGACATGCCGATATGTGATTGGCTGACGATACACAGAAGGATCAATCTGATTTCCTCCCTCCAATACTTCATTGATAATGTCCCAAGCTCGATTAAACTGAAGAATTATGTATCGATTCTCGAGAACAGAATTGGGAAATAGAGATCTCCATCCTTCTATCCATCCACACACCTCCTTCAGAACCACACCCGATTGATGTGACCAATCATAGAGAATGTCCAACCATTGTGGAAAGAACTCTCCTTCAAGTATCGCTGAGAATGTATCTGAATCAAACCACTCAGACCACTCCATCACATCAGTAAAGTATTCAATGTGTTCTTGATTACCAGGATTCACTTCCAGTTGACGAAGTGAAGATGCCAGTTTGGGTAGAACAGCGTTCTGAAGAATAGATGAGAGAGACTTTCGAGCTGCCTGAAATTGAGCATCTGGAGTGATGTGTGGAGTAAGAAAAGGTATCATATCTGTGAGAAAATGAAGTGCTGTAGAGAGTGAGGGAAGCGAAGAGATGAAGGAAGTTATTGTGTAATTCAGGGTTGGGAATCTTCATGTTAAGTCATTCTATCAATCCAACATATCCACTTTAAATCCAGGAAGAACTGTTTGATAGCGAAGAATTGAACCAAAAAACTCCACTTGATTGACCGATGATTTGGAAGACCAATCAGACAACTAGGAATGAACAAATATAATATTTCCAACGCAATGTTTCAATTTGTGAACGATTGGAGTTGTGATAAAATCAAAAATCGTGGAATTGTCCCAGATGTCTCTAGAAGCATTCAGTAATTTTGCATAATTTGTGAAATGCTTCGTACTAAACACATTAAATGATTTGTCCAATTTATCGCGAATCGATTTCAACATCGTATTTGTGAAGATTGTCGTAACAAGATATCGACTCTCATCATTCTTCTTCTTAGAAGGTAATTCCAACCAATTGTAGTCAAACAGATGAGATTCTTCTTCCTCTTCTTCTTCTACAAGAATCACATCCTTCACATGTTGGACAAGTTCAACAAACGAATCTGCATTCTAAATATCAAATAGATGAACATGTCATACCTCTAACGGATTCCAATCTTTAAACTCCTGTTCAATCGATGGCTGAAGTGTCCATGGAAGCAGTTGAAATACTTTGTATCGATAGTATTCTACAGGGAAGTCGATTTGCATCTCCTCGAAGAATGAGAGAACATCAAGGGGATGTGGTGGCAACAATTTGGACTCTTCCAAAAATCGTTGAATTCGCTGAACCAACTCAGTTAAACTCATCATGTTGGCAGAATCAGTTTCCATCTTTACTTTCAGTTGATCCAATAATTGCTGCAAATCAATTTCTGTCCATTTTCTTACTAGTTTCTCCTGCTTCATCGATTCTTGACGTCGATTCTTACTTCCATACTGAAGAATACGGTTTTCTTCTTGAGCTGTTAGACTCTCCAGATTATAAATCATCTGTCCATCATATCCCTTACAAAACCACACCTCAAATCCAATAGCATTTCTGTCTACCTGAATTGGATTCAGTCCAGCACCAACAATCCTTGTTGTATCCTCTTTTCCTGTATGGTCGGTAAAGACAAGTGGTTTAACCTCCTGATCTTCTTCTCCTTGCTCTTGAAGGAGTTGTTCAAGGGTTTTGAATCTAGAATAATTACTTTCATTTGGTACCTACACTCTTCGGGTCTTTACTGGTCGAGAAGGCTGAGAAAATGAATCGCTATCACTTGCAGATAACTCATCTTCCTCAGAAGAAGAGTCTTCTTCCTCAGAAGAAGAGTCTTCTTCCTCAGAATCCTTCCACCAATCCTTTTTCACTTTTTTGTCCTCCTCTTCCACACCTAGTTGCTACATCTCATTCCAACTCCTCATATTTGCTACTTTGCTATACTGTTTTGCGATTTCGCGATTGACCTTAAGACTTGTTGCTTCCTTAAATCCATCTGCTCCTAAACCCAGTCCTTCAGGTCGTTTCTATAAGAAATTACTATATCAGAGAATTCCTTACCTTTGTAGCAATAGGCTGAGCAATTCCTTGACCATCTTTGCCGAGACGACCGTCAAAGCCGAGTTTCCTCATGAACTTCTCTCCAAATCCCGTTGTATACTACATACATTCACTAAATTCATCACTCCATACCTTCTGCCAAGCACCAACATTCGACGGAAGAGACTTCTCCTTCGGCTTTTCAGGATCAACTTTCTTCTCGAATAATGGTATTTGGCTCATTCTTACCTTTGAGTTGATCGATTCTATAGTGATGACAATATACGATATTAACGAACCACTGAACAGATCATTCAAACTCAGATTACAAGCACGGACAATGAATACCTTGATGGCCTTTGGTCAATCAGTCGAGAGTGAGCTTAACTGTTCGGTGGTCTCACTCCATAATCCTCAATTGTAGTGTTGGTGGATAGTGGTTCATCGAATAGAGTGGGTACTCTTCAGTTGTCAGAAAATGGAAAGAAGATGCGAACTGTCTATGCTGTCTTGAAGAACAATATCTTATTCTATTACAAGGATGAAACAGTAGGATATTGCATTGATATGTCATAGAAAGGCAAGAACACCTATGGGAACGATTTGTATTGATGATGCAAGTTGTGATGTATCTATTCATATCCTATTTAATCACTAGGAGGCTCACGTCGATCAGCCATATGCATTTGAGTTGGTAACATCGACAGGTAGGAAGTTCCTGTTTGCAGCAGAGAGGTCGTAGTTGAGTGTATCACTAATCTCTAGAGAAGAGGATCGTTCTCGCTGGATGTACTCAATAAAGGAGAATTCGTATACAACACTTAAAGAGACCATCAAGTCGATGGAAGAGGGTCTACGTAATATGGCTATGGTTGAAGTATGGTTACATTCTGTTTGTGAATGTAGACAAGCAAAATTGATGAGAAGAATCGAGAGAAACAAGAGAAACTGCGAGAATATGCTGAGCATGACCGTCAATTAGCAGTAATGCGTGTATCTCGTGTGGTAAAAGCATTGGATAAATCGTATCATTGCTGGATATGTGTAATATAGTCTAAAGATGATGACTTTCATGTTGTGGCATCGTGTTGCTAGTGAGGAAAAGGAGAAGGTTATGAAGGATCAGTTGGAGAACACTACAACTGAATTACAGTCAACTAAAGAAGAGAAAGTGAGGGAGTTACAAGAGAAGCAGCGTGAATGTGATCGAAAGGTCGCCATTACAGCGCTCTCAGCAATGCTCACAGCTACTCGACATCGCCTTCTGATACAAGCTATGAATTGCTGGAACTGTGAGGCCGAGAGAATTCGAGTCACTGTGATGAAGGATGAGGAATGTAAGATGGCAGTGAAAGTGGTGGAGGATGCTAAGATGAAGGCTCTAACAGAGGCTAAGGCCAGTCATGAAGCTGAAATAATCCAGTTGAAAGAGAAGCATCAATCATTACTACGTTCTCGTGCTGTGTTGGCTTTGCAGGAGTTACGATTAAAACCCCGTCTGGTCCTTCTTTCAGCTGCGTTCTCTCGTTGGCAACTTCAATCAGCACAATTACAAGCGATGGAGCAAGAGAACAAAACCATTGCATCGTTACAGAAACAGCATGAAGATGAACGTGAAGCATTACGTGTTGATCTGACAAATCAGTTGGAGAAGAGTAGGAAGGAAGTGAGTTCTGATAGAGAATATGACTTATAGACGGAGTCGGTGATCGAACAGAAGGATACAGTTACATCTCAGTTGAATGAAGTGAAGAAGGAATTAGAACAAACTCTCTTAAAGAAGAAGGAACTGGAAACGGCTTTGTCAGAGGCTGAAACTCAGATTACTACTCATGAGAAGCGAATTCATGAATTGGAAGAGGCTTTGAGAGTGAGTAAGGAGTCAGATGAACAGTGTCACGAGGAATTGAAGAGTCGGGAAAAAGAATTGGAAGAGACAAAGACAGAGCTAGCATCTACACAGTCGAATCTCCAGGAGACACAATCAACGCTGGATACTACTAAGAAGGATCTACAGACAATGACAGATAAGCAGGCAGCAACTGCATCTTCTCTGACTGCTACACAGGATGAGTTGAAGGCACTTCAAGCATCCTCTTCTGCTGAGCTTGCTGAGAAAGAAAAGAAAATCGCGGGACTGGAGAAGAAAGTGGCCGAAGTACAGGCATCGCTGGATTCGACTACTCTATCGTTGAACCAACTCACTGAGGTATCGGCAGCACAAATTGCAGAGTTGACATCCTCTCTATCGACAGCAGAGAAATCTCTGACAGCACTGCGAGAAGAGATTGATCAAGTAAGGAACCAGGCTTCGGAAGACAAGAAGAATCGGGAAGAGAGAATTGCCGCTCTTGAGAATGAACTCGATAACACAATCAAGAGCTTGGATAGCAAGTCCAGTGAACTTCAGAAAACAATTGAAGAGCAGGAGAAGTTGAGAAGCACATCCTCCGAGAAGATTCAGGAGCTGGAGAAGGCATTGGAAACTATGAATCAGCGAGCGAACGGATTGGATGAGAAACTAAAGCAAAGTCAGGAGAAAGTGGAGTCTTTGACTCAACAGTTGAAGGCAGCTGAAGAATCGATTGAAGAATGGAAAGAGAAGGCCAAGGAAACAGAGAAGGCTCGTGCAGATGCTCAGAAGAATGCAGATGAGCAGACAAGCGCCTTAGAAGCTTGTCAAGAAGCTTTAGTAGCGACAAACAGTCAATTATCATCTCTACAGCATCAGTTTGATGAAACGAACTCAACTCTGGAATCAACACAGAAGAAACTTCAGAGTAGTGAGGAACAAACGAGTAAGCTGAGTAATGATCTTGAGAAGACTATGGCGAAACTAACTGCAACAAAGGAACAGGCTTCAAAGCAGAAGAGTGAAGATGGAGCTCAGATCAGTGAATTGAAAGGAGAAGTAACTCGCTTGACGGCGATCGCAGAGGAGAAGGTCAAGCTTGAGAAGACACTGAGCTGCACTCAGAAGGAGTTAGAGACGTCGAAGCAACAAAGCGAGGCTCTACAGGAGCAGTTGGAGGAAGTGACGGAAGCTAAACAGAAGGAGGCAGAAATAGCTCTGGAAAAGGAAAAAGCAGCACAGAAACGCGAAGCAGAGTCGAAGAAGGTCCAGGAGGAGTTGGAATCAGCTCAACGCCTACTACAGGAACAAGTAACCGGATTGAATGAAGCGTTGGAGAATAGCAGACGCAACACGCAGAAGCAACAAGAGAGAGGAGATGAATTGGAGGAAACTCTGAAGACTGTGAAGGAACGGATGGAAGCAGATGCGGCGAAGGCAGGAGCAGTGTTAGCTGAAAGAACTGCTGAGCTGGATTCAGCCAAGAACAAGACAAAGGAGATAAAGAAGGAGTTGGACATAATGGCAGCATCTCTGAAGGAACGAGAACAGGAATTATCACGAGAACGTGAGGCAAAGGCAGGTGTTGAATCGGAATTGGAGGATCTGAAGAGATTGCATTCACTTCTGGAGTCAAATTCGCAGCAGAAGGAAGAAGAAGCGAAGACAACAATCACTCAGTTGAAAGGATCAGTTGAAGAATTGAAGGCTCAAATCTTGTCAGCAGAAGCAAGTCTTGCTAGCAAATCAAAAGAATATGAAGAGATACGACGTAGCGAATCAGTGTACAAGCAGGAATGTGAGAACTACAAAGCCAAATTCGCTTCGTATCTGGATTCATCACCTGATGACATTATCAACAATGTGAAGAAGGAAGTGGTATCACTTCAAGAGCAGCTTGAAGAAGAACGGAAGATAACTGCTCATCTGAAGAAGGTAGAAGGTGAATTAGAAACGACACAATTGAGAGAAAAGAAACTGGAGGAAGAAATAACAGAACAGAAGAAAGAAAGAGAGAAGGAAGCAACGAGTGCAGCAGCTGCAATAGCTGAGTTGAATGGAGTGGTAACAACCATGAAGGCAGAGAAGGCTGAAGTGAGTAAGGCCCGGGATGAGGCGATACGTCGAGTGAAAGAGTTGGAGAACCTATCTGTGGAACTGGAAGCAAGTCAGAAGCGTTTATCATCGCTTACAGAGGAATTGGACCAGGTGAAGGAGGATTCAGCAAAAGCTCAGATGGATGCAAAGATGGAGAAGGAGAAGTTAAAGCAGGATCTGGAGACAACTCGATCGGAACAGTCATTGACTAAGAAGAAGTTAGAGAAGACACTAGAACGTGTAACGGTGTTGGAGACATCTGAGAAGAGTCTTCAGAGTAAGCTGGACACGAGTCAGAGTAGCGAAGAAGCCTTGAAGAAACGACTGGAGAGTCTTCAGGAGTCTCTCTCTGGTGACAATGCGAAGGCTCAGAAACAGATCGAGACACTGACAGAGACGCTAACGCAGCAGAAGACGGAGTTGAAGGGATTGAAGAAGGAGGCAGAGGAGTTGAAACGACAACTAACTCATATGGAGGAGGTGGAGAGTGAGTTGGCTACTAGCAAGCAACATGTAACAGAGTTGACAGCATCCCTTGAGAAGACGCAGCAAGAGGCTGCTTCAGCCCAAGATCAATTGACCGAACAACTATCGGAAGAGAAGGAAAAACTGGCAGAGAGTCAAACAGAGACTGCTGCTGTGACGAAGAAACTGCAGACAGTCGAAGCGGAGTTGCAGGAGGTTCAGAGTCAGTTGTCCAAGGCTCAAGCAGAAGAGGCTTCATTACGGAAGTTGATGGATCAGACAAAGCAGACATTGCAGGGAGATGCTACGAAGGCTCAGAACCAGTTGGATGAGCAAATGAAACTCATTGTTTCATTACGTGAAGAACGTGAGAAGATAGGATCAGAGTTAACAGAAACGAAGAAGGCACTAGAAGCAATGGAAACTCGAATGACGGAGATGGATGCTCAGCGAACAGTCGAAGTAACAGAATTGAAAGAGAAGCATGAGGCAGAGACGGTGTCGATGAAGGAGAAGCTCCAAGCTGTAGAACAAGCACGTAGTGAGTTGCAGTCAAAAGTGGATACTCTCCAGTCAAGTGTGGCAAATTCATCCTCTCAAGAACAAGAATTGGTGGCTGTTCGTGAAGAAGTGAAGAGTCTGAAGGAGCAGCTACAGCAAGTGACAGCAAAGAGTGAAGCGGAGTTAGCTGATAAGAATCGTATCATTGATACTCTCTCGCAACAGGCAACTACGTTGACGGAGACAATGACTCAGGAGACAGAAATGAGACAGAAGGAAGAGAAGACTTTGAAGCAAGCGTTGTTGGAGAAGGAAGAAGAATTGAAGAGTGTCAAGCAATCTTTGTTGGCAAAGGAAGGAGAGTTAGCTTCAGTACAACACTCTCTCTCTGTGAAGGAAGAGGAACTGCTGAGTCTTTCACAGAAGCAACCTTCAGAAGAAGAGAAGGCTGCTGTATCCCAAGAACTAGGAAAGTTGCGTGCTTTGTTGCATGAGCGAGAAATGCAAGTATCTGCTTTGGAACAAGAGAAGGTTAAGACAAAGGCCACTACAGAGGCTACCGAAAAGACTCTTCAGACTCGTATTGCTTCTCTGGAGCAGACAGTTAAGACAAGCGAAGTGGAGAAGCAAGCTGTTGAGCAGGATCTGAAGAATGCAATGGCAGAGGCGAAGGAGCAAGTTAGTACTCTTGAGAATCGTTTGAAGGAATCAGAACTAACAAGTGGAAAGCTAATGCGAGAGAATGATGATCTGAAGACAACTCGTAAGAATTATGAGGCCCAAATTCAACAGATGACAGAGGAGTTTGTGCGTATGAATGAGGAGATTGCACGATTGGAGAGTCAGGTAGAGGCAGCAAAGGCTTCGACTCCTCTGGAAAGCAGCGAGCCACCAAGTGAGGCACTTCATCCAGAGAAGGAAGAAAAGAAGAAACTTAATGTTGCTGGTTCGTTCATGTCTGGCTTTAACAAACTGAAGAAGATGGCTACCAAGGAGACAGAGGCTGCTCCTCTTCCTTCTGCTCCTGCAGAAGATCTCTTTAGTTCTCTCCAAACGGCTCCTTCTCAAGATCCTTCTGAGGACCTTTTCAGTGGATTATCTTCGACTCCTCAAGCTGAGAATACTGATCTTTTTGGAGGTCTGTCATCCACTCCCAATGAGCCTGTTGAACCAGCTGAAGAGGATCTATTGAATCTGGATGCTTTAGCTACAGAAGACAAGAAATCACGTTGGGGTCTGTCATTTGGACGGAAGGGAGGTGCTCCAAAGGAAGAGAAGAAGAAGAGTGGATTTGGACTTGGTTCATTGATTAAGGGAATTGGAGGCAAGTCTTCTGACTCGTTCCCTCCAACTGAAGTAGGAATGGAAGTGAGGTTTAATTGAAAGGAATTAGACTTGAGTCAAGGTATGAATAGTGAGGCGGTTAACACGCTGTTTGATCAGTGGAAGTATCCCGAGAACCACAAAAGGAGAATCCGTGAGTGGATAACTGAGGTTGTGAATGGTCAACCTATTACCGATCTGCACAAAAAGGGATTTAACCTTAGTAATGTGAATGGTTATGTTGCTGGAGGATTCTGTAACTGTTTGGTCCCCTTGATGAAAGCCCGATCTGATGTCGATGTATTGTTCCAAATGAGTCAGCCGAAGTCGGATGGCTATTCAATCCGTATGCAGGTGTTTGCTAAGGATATGTAGTCTATTTGTTTGATCACTCAAAACCGCGGGAATTACACTTTTGTTTATTTCACATTGTCTAGTCATCCAAACATGTCTCAGATAAGAAAACTCAAATATCATGAGCAGAAGCTCTTGAAGAAGACAAATTTTCTCGAATGGAAGAAGGATGACACCGTTCGTGAAGCAGCCATTCTTCGTCGATATCATATTACCAGAAGGGAGGACTATCAATAGTAGGAGTGTACTATCTGATGAATATGTCAGTTATAATCGCCTGGTGGGAAAACTACAGCAGTTTGCAAAGAAACTGGCGGAACTTCCTCCTGATGACGAATTTCGGATTCAAACAACAGAAAAACTTGTAAAGAAGTTATATGACATGGGGATTCTTCTATCCGAAGGTTCCTTGGCTGCTGTTGAAACAATCCATGCATCTGCCTTTTGCAAGTCGATTTGTGCGGTTCATTTGATCAATAGACGTCGTCTCGGAGTTATGCTTATTCACATGAAAATGGCCCATAACTTGGAAGAAGCCGACAATCTAATTCGGCATGTAGGGAATAAAATGGATTTGTGAAGTATAGGGACATGTACGAGTTGGAACCGATCTCGTTACAGATCCAGCATATTTAGTTACAAGAAATATGGAAGATTATGTAACTTGGGTAGATACATCCAAGATTAAGAGACATGTTATGAAATATAATGAGAAACTTGATGATTTCGATCTTTTAGGCGAGTAATAGGTTTAGTTCTGTTTCTTTCGTAATCCCCCTTTTCGCTTTCTCTTTTCTCCACAGACGAATAGTCGATCATTCAACGCTACGATATACCAATTCTCACCTTGGTTTCCACATTTCCACGATTCATGTAACAACAGAATCGTTCCGTATCAATATTACGTTGGTTTGAAAGTGTAGTGAGATGGAAGTTACTTCTTGTGGAGACTTGAATACCTTCAACATGGACCACGGTTACAATGAGGCCCTTATCCGTGGTTACAAATCGGGATTCCTGACAGAGAGTGAATATCATCACATTGCACAATGTGAGAATATTGAAGGTAGGTGTGGTTATTGATTTGAGTGTAATCGAACTAGATGTGAAGCTTAACTTACAGGAAACGGACTACGGTAATTTCTTAGGAGATGAGGTATGTTTTATTCGTTCATTATGGTTCTCATTGTTAGTCTTCCCCAATTCTTCCCAGCACGGTTCGTCGATGTGCTCTCAAGAAGCTTGCAAGTGAGTGGACGTTTATGAGAGCTCAAGCTATGCAGCCTCTTGCGCAATTCATGGATTTCACGTCGTACTCATGTGAATTCTTCCTGTAACTGATAGGTATGAGTTCATGATCGATAACATCATTCTTATCCTCAAGCTGAGTCTGTCGAATCCTTCCCTGACGAAAGAGGAGTTGATGGAAGAATGCAATCCTCTGGGAATGCTTCCTGACCACATCATGAAATCGATTGCTGCATTTGAGAACAGTCCTCAGGGTTTCCGTGACTTATTCCAGATCGTTCTTGTTGAGATTCCAGTGGGAAAGTACTTCTGTCGTTTCTTAAACGAGCAGACCGAGAATCATCTTCTTAATGTGGGAATGAAGAACTATGTTGATCCATAGGGAGCGAAAGTGGTGAAATCGATCTTAGAAGAGACATCATTGGCAATGATGGAGCAATGTGTGAAGAATTACTGGTTGGAAGACTTCTATTATTGGACCCAGGAGTTGGGAGGATATACATCAGAGATGATGGGTGAGATCTTGAAGACAAAAGCT
>NW_014569229.1:0-10811 GCF_000743755.1 Blastocystis sp. subtype 4
ATTGAAGTGAATGTATGATCCATAGCAAATTGATGACGATACATTGCAAGCATTACTCGAGGAAATTGGATTAGTATCCTCGGTATATCACAAACCTGCAGAGAGCTTCATCACTCCGAGTGTGGGACCGAAACCAATTGAGGAGACTGGAGATGAAGGGAATGTAGAGTTAGAAGAAAGTGAGGAGAACAGTGAGGAAAGTGAGGAAGATGAGGACATCTTTGAAGAAGAGGAAGAGAGTAATGATGCCAACTTTGTGTTTTGAGTAGTATGAACCTGTTTATTTTGGAGATGTAGAACAAAGATTTCACATTTCACTTCCAAGTCGGTGACCACTTCCTACACCCCACTTCCTCTTATAGACATCATCATCCTTCTTATTGATTCCAGCAGGTGGAAGTCCCAGCATTCTCCGTCTAGTCATCAAGATTTCATTCATCAATTACAATGAATTCGGTGTCACAAAGAGAGGTAGATTCTTCGTCTTTTCACAGACTTGAGAGAAGTAATAGAAGATATGGCCAGTGATGATTCCAATTACATTATCGGTAATTGGAGCTCCCATCAACAACGAAAAGGCGATGAGAACGAAGGGAACGTAAAACCCTTTGATGGAGATACCCCAGAAGGATCTGGGTGTATTTGGGTTCTGCTTACTCCAGAGATAGATGCAGTACTGAAGAAGAGGCATACTCAACAAGTAGTTAGGTATGATGAAAGCAACAATCTACGGGAAAACGGTTTTGTTCCACCTACAATGTTTAGAAAAGCACCCCATAATACGCAGAAGATAAAATCAGCAGCATCTCCTGCAGCACCTAGAATAATAAATGATATGAGGAGACGTACCTCGAGTACAACTGAGTGGATTCAACTCAAAACTGGATCCAAAGGAATAACTCCGTTGTTACATTCACCCAACTTCTTACATAAACATTAGGTTGAAGACGAAGTTCATCGAAGGACCTCCAATGTAAAAGAAATTCGACACAAGACGCCAGATCTAATCCTCACGAGATTCCTCAGTCTGTACTTCGAAATGTTTGAGAACCAGATTACGAACGAACACTAGACTGAAAGGATCAAAGAGTCCAAAGTTTCCTCCAAATCCTGTCAACAGAAGAATCACCAAATAGGTTCTCGTGAACGGAGGAATTGCATAGAAGAACGACGAAAAGCCGCTATCTGTCTGCATTGTGAATTGTGAAGAAGAAAAGAAATCCTTTCAGGGAATTGAACTCTGTATATCATGTGATTGTTGCAAATCACTTACATTTCTTGGAATGGAAAAGGAGGAGGCGTCTAGAGTGAGGCAGGAGCAATTGAAGGGATCTGGATGGGTGTCCATGTACCCCTCTTATGTAGATAAAGAGAGATCAATCAAAGACGGTCGTCGAGTTAAGGTTGAATGTGCTTGTATGATTGTAACTGGTACTGTGAATAATATAGGTGAAAATCCATCAACAATGGATGTAATGAATGCATGCACCAAATTGGGTCTTGATTGTCTTCTTGAAGTAGGTTTTTGATTTATCATGAGATGTAGCCAAAGAGATATCCAAAGGCATGGTGGGTATTTGGAAGGTGTCGTATTCGTCTTCATAATCCCGATGGTAGTCCTTGTAATACAACAATTAATTCTCGTTTCACTCTGTCTATCATATAATATATAGGAAAAGAATTATTTCATGCTATTGGTAAGATGATTCCATTGGTACGTGAAGAAGTCAAAAAGGAAATGCCTACACGTCCTGCTGCGAAGTCTACCAAGAAGGGAAAAGGAAAGGGAAAGAAGAATTCGTTTGTTTCTTGGAATCAGCCATATTGAGTAGTTAGGATAGAACATATGTAGGGATGCAGCTGGAATATCATACCCAATTGAGATAACCAACTATGTGATCTGAATACACCACCTAGTCCAAAACAGCAGCTAACAACTCAGGAATGCACCAGTTACCCAACAAACAATCTAGCTACAAACTAGTCATCTAACAACATTTCTTTTTATTCCCTTGTGTATTGTTGCCCATCGGTAGACTTGTAACACGTTCTGAACCAGCATCCATCACCTTTACACCATCCTTCTCTCCCAGTTGCATCTGACCTGATTTGATACGGTTGATAATCTCTCGCGCAGTCATTACAAATACATTATCCACATTGTATCCTGTTTTTGCCGAAGTCTCTAAGAACAGCAAACCATTCTCCTTAGCAAAGGCTTCACCATCGGCTGTGGACACAACCTTGTCTTCATTACGAACATCATTCTTATTTCTATCACTCACTTTGTCTCTTTTCACCTACCCAACTAGCGTAATTACTATATTCGGATTGGTACTATTGCACTGAACTGCAGATAACCACGACTGAAGTTTCTCGTAGGATTGGAGATTGGTCATATCATATACTAGAATGGCAGCAGCCGCTTCACGATAATATGCGCGAGTGATGGCTTGGAAATCTTCTTGTCCTGCTGTATCCCAAATCTGGAGTTTCACATTCTCACCATCAATGTTAAGAGACGACGAGCCAAAGTCAACTCCAATCGTAGGACCCACACTTGCCGAAAACTTTCGATCCGTAAACTGTAACAGAAGGCAGGATTTGCCTACAGACATACTACCAACGATGATAAAGCGCATAACATATTTGGCAGGACCATCAGCTGGTCTAACCTGAGATGGCCTGGCTACGGTTTTAGATGTCTCTTCTGCAACATAAGCTTCTGGAACTGAGAGAGGAACAGTAGGTGTAGATACAACAGTAGGGGTTGTCTCCACTTCTGTATGAGGCTTCTCAGCAATAGTACTCGAAGGTTTTGGTACAACAACAGGGACAGTCTCTAGAAGATAATAAAAAGTGGCAAAAGATAATACCTTGGATCTTTGGTGGAACAAAGGGCTCTCCATCCACAGCAAAGTAAACCTTGTCGCCATCTTCCAATTCTGCAACACTCGTAATCTCCCCTCCAAACTCATTGTATACAACCGATTTTGATCCCTGAGGCCGATTCACCTTCAGTGATACCTTGTACACCACTTGATCCCAGGATTCGGTTTTTGAGATGTATAGACTACTATTACCCATTTCTGGTTCTCCGTTGATATAGCATTTCACTTCAATCTTGTTCATTCTTGAGGAAAACAACAAATGAAGAAGCGAATTTGGGCAGGACAATCGCGGGAATGTGTTTTGTGTTTCTTAGAGAAAACTTGCTTTTTAAGAATAGGATTTGAAATTATATTAGGTCGGGTTGGTGTAGTGGCTATCACGCTCGCTTCACACGCGAGAGGTCGCGGGTTCAATCCCCGCATCCGATACTTTTCTTTTTCTTTCCTTGAACAAACAATACAGTCTGTATGATTGGAGCAATACATCACGAAGGCTTGAAGCCTTTCAAAATACTCTCTTGAATTATTAGACACAATATCATTATGATGCGCTTCAGGTACCCACCTATATCAGATTCTCTTATTATCTCCTACCAGGGGTCATATGTACTTTGTGTGAGACAATATAATTGTTTTCCTGCTTTAAATGGAACAATCTTATCATTCATTCCATGGATATGAAACACAGGACACTACAATTCACAATCTTCTCCTTTTCTCACATCAATTAGTTTAGCTGTCTCCTTATTGTTAAAGGATCACAACAACAGAGGTAATCAGTTCGTACCATCTGTTTGCCAGAGAGCAAAGCGCTATGCAAAATAACTCCCCCAATCCGCAGCCGTTCCATTTCAAACTGCCGACACCCATCTTGATATATCTCCTTCACAACCTGCGAGGTTGGAAGGGATGCTGCTCCCGGTTCCAGCGAAGCACCTGATTGGAACTCCGGCTGAGAAATGGATGATGGAAGACTCGTAGGAACAGACCACTTCGAGTGGAATGGAGATTTGGTAGGTGGTACGAAGTGAGATACAGGATAATCATCCTGAATCACAGACTCATCCGAAGAGTCCCGAGAGGAATCCAAATATTCAATTAAACCGGATTCTGAAGAATCTCTACTGTGAAGAAGGTAATCTGTTTGTTGTGAGAAAGGAGGAGGATGACGTCTCCGCTGTTCTTGTGTTCGCTGTCTAGAATTCACCAGACAGAGATTCTTTCCGCTGCAAAGCTTTGCTGCTAGTCTACAAGTTGGTACACTCCCAACTACATGTTAGAGAGATATTCCAAATATACTGCTCTCTCCATAGAGGAAAATGTGATCTGATGGATAAATACCTAAGGCATACTTAAACACTTCTTCTAGATCGCGACACATTGAGACCTCACTATAGCAGCCATCACTATAACCATATCCCTCATAATCGTAGACAAGAACATCAACAGAAAGATGAGAAGAGATTTGCATACAACGACGTAACATTCCTCCACAATCCGTTGCATTGGCATGACTGTATATGATAACACCTCTGAACTTCAGCAATATAATAGAACAATACTTATTTTGCGGTTGCTTGATATGCATACAACAGATAGAAATATCAGAAGTTATAGAGAGATAGAAAATAAACACGTTCTCAGGAATGCGAAAGGCCTGCTCACGAACATAGACTTGCCCCACAAATCGGCCAGCCACACTATCTACTATATCTAACTGATAACCATACATGAAATGTAGCTACATGTACAAGGACACGGTGGTTTAAAGGTTACATCATTAATCACGTCCATACAATTACATTTCCTTGTAAGCAAAGCAGATAGGAAGGAAAAGACGTTACCCATATTGAGATGGGTAAAAAAGGAAAGATGCAAAACAATTATACATGTTTGTGTTAAACGTGACTATCACTGGAAAGATAGCTATAACTGTCAGTTAAAGTTGATAGTGAGTATGGTTAGACTAGGATCAACATGGAATGTAAGGACCTTTCGTTACCAAATTGTAATTCTACAAACAACACTAACTACACTTTTGGCATAAGAAAAGGAATGTTTAGAATTCCTCCAGCAGCAAGCACATTTAAGAGCATACTCACAAGATACAGAGATATCAAGTAAATACCAAACTTCTTTGTATATGTATATTTCTGAAGTGGTACTACCTAACTGTAATTGACTGACTCCAACCCTACAATGAGAGTACTAAAAAGAGTAACAAGTAGGAAAATAAACGTTAAGTTTATCACTTCTGTATCTTCTCCCAACGATATTCCACTTCTACACATCATTCATATCTCTTTCTTATACGGATCCTCTGCATATCGAATTGACAGAGCAACACCTAAACCTACAAGCAGACTAAACATCGGAGAAGCATATATACCTCCGATAGCCATCTGGGGATATCCTTGCTTGGTAATGGTTACATCACCCACCAAATCACTAATACTGTTCCCTACAGCGAGAATAGTGAGACCCATTACGAACGGCTGAATGCCAGCGATACAACCGAGGGCATTCATCAATGATACCAGCTCGTCAGCAATCTCCTCCACCCACATGATCGACATAAAGAAGGCGATAAACAAAACCACAAAGAACATCCACCCTGAAGGAGGATGTTCCCAAGGTGTGAGACACTCGAAAAATAGAAACAACAACGGAATAGCGATGAGAAGAACTAACCAACAGGGCACTCCAAACATGCTATCCGTCCAGGCTTTCTCTGACTTGTAGAACAGGAACAGAGGAATACCAAAGGATGTGAGAAGGAGATGGAACTTATTATAACGCTCTTCCATAACCACGGGAATGGTAGCATTTCGTAGAATAGTCATTGGTGCTTCAATCCAATAAATGATCTTCCAATACCATGATAACTTCTTATAATACTCCACTTCATTCTTCACATAGCTTTTGAACAAAGACCATTTCTCATTCTCTTTCGGGACCTCAGGCTCATCCTCAGCCACTGTAAGGAGATTGGTCATCTCAGAGAGTGTTTGAGGATACGCCTGATCCAGAGAGGGATTAATCTTATCAATAGATTTGTACCTCTCAGGGAGAATGGGATGACTAACATCATCCTCCTAGCATGATAGACCTATAGAACCCCTACATCGTCGAGTTCATCCATCACCATCTCCTTCACCATGTGTCGCACGCTATACATGGGCTCCGACATTACCTTCACCTTGGCTGTGACCGACAGACCTGTAGTACCAACAATCTCATCCACATCATCTGAATCTCATAAGGATAATAAATAATACTTTGAGTAAGCAATACCTCTGCCGATCCATTTCTACTCAGCGTTTCGATATCATCATAAACATCACTGGACTGCTTCCTGAAGATGATCACAATCTATTTGTCATGCTTCAATCAAGTCTCTACAGCCACATAAATAAGGTAAATAACGATAAAGCCGATGATCTCCCACAAATGAATCTTATGGTCGAAAAACACAATTGCAGTGTAAATGGTCGAAACAATATAGGTGACGATATCACGATAAAATGATAAAGGATTCACTTTACAATCACTCATGAAAGCAACAACTCCTGTAATCACAGTTGTAATGAATAAGCCAGCACCCAGGTTTGAACCCATCCCGATATGACTATGTCCTCCAATAACAGCGGTCATTAAAGCAAATACATCAGGTCCTCCATTACCGAAAGACAAAAACGTAACACCAGCAATACTAGGTGGAATTCCCATTTTCTCAACCATATCCGTCAGTGTAACGCAAAAATACCGATCTGCAGTTGTTGCCAAAATGTAGATAATGAAAGCCAAAAGTAGAAACCAACAAACAATGAACACGGGCCGCTGCCAACCATGAGCAACGCATTCCTGGAGATAACTAATATTAAGCAACAATGTTGAACTTACAGGTAATTAAACATACCAGCCTGGTCTTCGCAAGCAACTTCGGAACAGTTAAACCGTTCCTAGTAATTAAGGCAAAACAACTGTCGATACCATGATATCCCAAGCGCAGGTATCATTGTCATATGTAGATAGTGTATCACTAAGGAAAATACTAGTTTCTAATTGTTCTGTCGACAATCGATGAAGCTTCACTACACATCACTACCTCAGTTGAGAAAAACTTGTAGCACCCGAAATTGCAACAATGACAGCTAGCAGAGCCACCGACTGGACCGCTTTCGAGACAAAACGACTAGTTGGCATCTTTTTATACAGAAAGAGAAACGTCGAATCGCATTCAATCCGCCATCCAATCATATTCCGTGAACAAAAACACATGAATAATGAAATATCAAGTGTGTAATTGAAGTATGGAGTCGTTCGTTGGCTTTCCTATTCGGTTGAGAATATCAAAGAAGAGTATTCAGTTAATGGGGGATAGATGCACCAGACACCACGTTTGGAGAGAGAACAACAGTTGGTCGTGTGAAAGAAGACTGTTCAAAGAATCAAAGAGATGCTTACTTGGAGACTTCGTAGTGGTCTGTGCGTCCGGATCGCCAAGTTCTCTTATACTAGACGATTGAGTACCTCAACACGACTTGTTTTGGGGATTGAATCAAGTTGTGACGATTCGTGTGCGGCAGTTGTTTCTAGCAAAGGAAGCATTCTTTCTTCTTTCCAATTATCGCAAGAGAAACAGAATCAGCAAAACCGTGGTGTCATTCCTTCGGAGGCAGCCAAAACACATCGAAAGAATCTTCCAATTGTCGTAGAAAAAGCGTTGGGTTCAATTTATGGTGAAATCGATGCTGTCGCCTTGACCATTGGCCCAGGGATTGCTCCTTGTTTGGGAGAGGGTCTTTTATTTGCTCAATCATTCTGTCAGAAAAGGAAATTACCATTGGTCCTTGTAAATCATATGGAAGGACATGCTATGGCAGCTACAATGAAAGTGTGCAAATCAAAATGTTGATTATTTCTAGAATGACGTGCCATTTCCATCGATTGCATTCTTAGTTTCAGGTGGAAATACCGAAACCATTCTCTGCAAAGGAAGTGATCAACCATTTATAAAGCTTGGAAACACATTGGATGATGCTTGTGGGGAGTGTATGGATAAGGTATTTCGCTATATCTATGAGAACATACCCAATGTGTTTCCACCAAATGAGGTTATCAAACATGGAGGTGCTCAGATCTCAAATTGGGCATATAGCTATGAAAATCTGATGAAGAAGGCCCACTCTAATGATGTATGGATCAAGCGAAATAGAATTCACTTCCCTACTCCGTTATCTAGCCAAAAGAATTGCAATTTTTCCTTTTCTGGAATCAAAACATACTCCATTCGGTATTTGGAGAGGGAGATGAAGGAGGGTCGCTTTGATTATGAGCAGGTATTACGATTTAGTTTCTATTTTGAGCGAGCTATTGTCAACCATCTGATTCGAAAGCTCACATTCACTATTCAATCGCATCCATCTATCCAATCCATCGTTATAATTCTGCATTGGAATAACTCATAGTGTTGTGGAGGTGGAGTAATGAGCAATCGGTTACTGCAACAACGAGTGAAAGAAGTTGGTGAACTGAGTTCTTTACCTGTGTTCATTCCACCAAGAGAGTCCAGAATTGAAATTTTCATCACCTCTAGATTGTGTACTGATAATGCAATTATGATTGCATGGCGTGGTCAGCAACTTTTGGATCAGAATCGAAGTATTGTTCCTTTTGACAAAGTTATGGACGTACGTTATAATGATCGATTGGATTTTGTGAACTCAAATGTTTGTTCCTTAAGACGAAAATAGTTCCGATTTGTGTCAATACCATTGTTTTCAAAAGTCTCTAGAGAGTTAGACACGATGAGTTGGAATGATGTAAGCCACTTGGATCTTGACTGTAACCACATAGTTGTTCTCAGGTGCCGAGAACGTGATAGAAGAGGACATGGACGAGTTCGAATAATGAATTGATGTTATGGAATGTAGATTCTTGAATAGTGTGGATGAAATTTGTTCGGAGATGGAGAATCTCCTACGTGATGAAGTCAAGGTAGATCATTTGAAACAAAGCAAAGAACTCGCAGGATTATTCTTTAGGGATACTGAAACCATTCACAAACTCTTCAAGTATGTCACTCCTCTTTGATCCGAGTATAGTTATATTCTACGCGAAGAAGGCTGTGACGAAGAATCTACATTTTACATTTCGAAGGTTGCTTCAGAACTTGTGAGAGAGTTTCCTGATACACAAAAGGAGCTTATCGTCAATGACAAGTCTCTAATGAGACGAACGCTCTCACTGATCGATGATGAGCATTTTTCACCTCAGTAAGTATAGTCGAAGTGTTTTCCATTTAGCAATGCCTTGTGTTTTTCAAATATCATGATAGGATTATGCAATTTGTCTACGCCATCTTTTGTGGAGTATCTCCGTGCTCACAATAACATCCTTCTGTACTTTTACAAGCACTTTGATTCTCTTCATCTCTGTGACGTTTTAGCACATCTCCTAATGCTTCAGGATGGTTTGAATAGCTTCTTGGGTTCATTCTAGAGAATGGCAGTTGGGTTGGTGATTTTGTGCCTCTTATTCATGCGTTACTGGATTCATTTAAGGTCTATGAAGCATCTGACAACATCGCTTTCCTCCTCAATTGCGTTTTTGAACCTGAAGAACTTGAAACGTCCATTCCATGTATCGGCTTGATTTTTAGTTTCTCAGATACTATGAACGGAGGTTATTTCATTCGTGCCTTCCTTGAGTCTTCCTATTTCGCCGAGCAGATTACAGAGGCTATCACTTCTCTATCTACGCTGCGTGATATGATTCCTTCGGTGGGATACTCAGAGTCACCCTATCAGCTCACTGACTGCTTTATCTCTCATCTCTTCGTCTTCCTACGTCGTCTGCTACTCAGTCGATGGGAAGGAGGTATCCTTATAGGATCTAACTTACAAATAGAGAGAAGTGTGTTACAAGCGGACGATGTTTATCAGTACCTCGTTCAGAAACATGCTACCCAGCCTGTGATTGCTTGTGACTGGGAACTGATTGGAGGACTCGCCTCCAGACTAGCGATACTTTGGGATCCCCTAATAGAGGCTCTTACTGCACTCTCGGAGGGGGAGCCCCAACATGTGTGTCCTTTAGCTCTGATTGATGGCTTCCATTTGGTTCAGACCTGGCTCCTCAATCCTCATGTGCAGAAGGAATGGCCTACTTCTTCGGAGGATGTGATCCGTGTGGAGGCTGCATTAGCTCGCAGTATTCAACGATTCCCGTGGAATTCGAAGCTCCACAGTATGGCGAAACGCTTTTATCGAGCTGTGATCGAGGAGAAGAACATGAAATGGACTGAGGGTGGGTGTGTCGAATTGGGATGAATTGTAGCCATTGCAGAAAATGGTCTTGTTTTTACCATTGCATCAGAATGTAAAGATGTACTTGTGAACTGTGCTGCTGAACACTAGAAGCACCTCCCCGCCTATGGAGCACTACAAAATATCTGTTTGCGTTGTGATAAACTGACTCAGAAGGAGTGTGGAGCGAAGTTGGTAGAAGGCAAAGCATATCAGAAGATGATGGATGCGATTTCGCTTCAAGAAATCAAGAAACCTCTACGTGCAATTGATGTACTGATATGGAGGAGAAGTAATGGATAGTTGGAACGTAATCCAGTCATAAATATCTCTGCTCAGTTAAATAGTTTGCCAATGGATGCTTTGGCGATGTTGATGTCAGGAGGTGATATAAATGAGATTGTTCGTCGCTTGATGTATGGAGATGTGGAAGATGATGGAGGTGAAGAAGTCAATTTGTTATGTGTTTGTTGGTATGAAAGACTGTGGGAGGGTTGTTGGACACCTCTGGAACAAACACTTCAACAACTATCTCTGAATGCCTTTACAGCTAACTCAAAGAGTGTTTTCACCTCTCGATTGTTTGGGTCTTCTGCTAAGGCTCGTTCAT